>NC_081414.1:794693828-794797603 GCF_030272615.1 Cryptomeria japonica | reverse complement strand
TCCATAGTTCTCACAGACATAGGTGCACCATTTTTTGAATAACTTTTGATATACGCATCCAAATTTTAAAAACTTTATATATTATTGTAGTGCACTTGATTCTTTACAATTTAAAAAAAATAAAATTATATTTTCAATTTGTTTAGTGCAACTTATGCTTCACGCACGAATAGGTACCGAATTTTCAGGACGTGCTTGATTGGAAAAATCATAAAAAAAAATACTCAACAAAAAATTACAAACAAATACACATCTTTTATTGCTCACTCTTAACTATCTTTCTGCCAAGGATTTGTCAAAATACTAAATCTAACTATGACGTTTTTGATGCGCATGTCAGACACTATGTTATATTTTTCAGAAAAAAATAGGGTCAGTTTTTCATGCGCGAAGGATTTGACCCCATTAATCTTATCCAATTTTGAAAAAGTTTAGTAGTTTGGAAACTAGATTCAGAGTACTACAATATTTGTTCTTTGATTATCTTTATATCTTGAGTGGATGACTTTCAAATTTTGCGTCTAAGTTCAAGTTCACCTGATTTCAAAAAAAAAGTGTCCACTTATACCCCCCTTTTTGACCACCATCTTTATACACTTACCCATTACAGATATATTTTATTACTATTATTTATCTTGTAAGTGACAGAAAATCTCTTAACCGAGTGGACCTAACAGTCTTATTTGTAAATCCTCTAGCAAGGTAACATTCTAGTTGAGTGTTTGAAATCCTTTGACAAGGTCACTTCTAGCAAAATGCAAGATTCTAACAGATCTGAGGGAAATACCTTAACCGGGTCACATCTAACAATGTGTTTGTAATATTTAACAAGATTTGCTTTTAACCAAGCATACTCTAGAAGGGTATATGTCTTAGTGGGTCCAAAATCCCACAGTGGTTTTTCCCTATTTGGGTTTCCACGTTAAATCTGGTGTTATATGTGTTGTGATGTTATCTGTTCATGAGTTTGAATGTTTTACAATTTTGGATATATATTTTGGAGTATAAGCTACCGAGGTTGAATCTGTTCCCCCTCTCTCATCTTATTAACTATTGGATATATATTTTGGAGTATAAGATATATATGTGTTGTGATGTTATCTATTCCCCCTCTCTCATCTTATTAACTATTGGCATCAGAGCTTTACAATTGGTATCAGAGCTTTGGACTCCAGAAGAAAAGTTTAAAGGTACTTGAGGCAAAGATCCGAAGATGTATAAAAGGGATGCACCAAAGCTGAACAAGTCAAGTTTCTCCACATGGGAGAAAAGGTTGAAGCTACACTTATCAGGAATTGGAGAATATGCAACATATTATCTGGAGAATGATTACATTGCACCGAGCACCTATCCAATGACAATGGAAGAGATAAAGGCAAAGCAAGAACATATTCAAGCTATCATTGAAATAACATTAGCATTGATCGACTCAGAGTTTAATGATCTAGAAGGTTGTAATGATGCAAATGCGATGTGGTCTAAACTCATATCTATGTATGATGGTGATGAACATGTTCAAAGAGAAAAAGTAGATAGCCTAAGAGGACAACTTGAATCCATGAAAATGAATGAAGGTGAGAACATAACACAATACAGTACAAGGTTAAAGGAAATTGTCAATCAAATTAAAGAAGTAGGAGGAACTATTGAAGAAAAGGATGTAACAAGTAAGTTGTTGAGAACCCTTCTACCTACTTATGTCATTCAAGTCTCTACAATCAATGAATTAAGGTCTATACCAAACATGCCAGTCTCTTTGGATGCCACTATCGGTAAGCTACATGCCTTTGATTTAAGTAATTTTGATAACAGTGGGTCTTCGGTAAATAAAGTTGAATCTACATTTAGTTCTTTTCATCTTGGTGAATCTAATGACTATAATGATAGAATGAATAAGTATTCTGAAGGAAATCATAGTGGAGCAAGTGAGAGATTTCGTAAAAACATGGAAGAAGTACACAAACTGTATGAGGAAATCAGAAAGCAAGAAGAGTTTGAAGCACTATTAGCCAGAAGGTTACCGAGAGGCAAAGGTAAGTATAAAGGAAATATACCTTTGAAATGTTTCAATTGTGATAAAATAGGACATATGGCTTCTAACTACCCTTTCAAAGAATCTAGTGAAAAGAGAGAATACTAAGAAGACAGACAGAAAGACAATCACTACAGAGGACACCGAGACTTCAGAAGGAGAGATAGAAAAACATGCCTAGTAGCTGATGAGGAATCCAATGATGATAAATCTGATGAAACTGAAATAGAGGAAGTTGTTTATGTGGCTATTAAAGATGGATTAGATGAAGAAAGGTATGAAGAAAAAGCCCTAATATCTCACATAAATAATAATGATTCTTGGATCATAGACAACGGATGCTCTCATCACATGACAGGTGATAAACACAAGTTTGTTAAATTAGAAGATTATGATGGAGGCTATGTAAGATTTGGTAATGATGCACCATGTCTGATGAAAGGTAAAGGTTCTATCACACTTCTTGACAATGCTAAATGTAATGATGTATATTGGGTTGAAGGTTTGAAATACAATTTGTTGGTTTGAAATACAATTTGTTGAGTGTAGCACAGCTAAACAATACAGGATACCGAATAGAATTTCAGAAGGGAATTGTCAAAGTTCATGACAAGCATGGAAAGCTAGCTGCTACCAGGACTCAAACAAGAGGTAATACATTTCATCTTGACTCAACTCAGAAAAAATGTCTATATGCAAAAATAGAAGATACCCGGGTATGCCATAAAAGGTTTTGTCATGTAAATTTTGATAATCTGATCAAAATAAGTAAGAAGCACCGAGTAAGAGGTCTATCGAGCTTGGAAAAACCTGAGAATGTTATGTGCCAAGGATGCCAGATGGGTAAGATGATAAGATCAAGCTTTTCAAGTAAGTCCTACATTTCTAAAGGAATTTTAGATCTTGTACACACTAATCTTTCTGGTCCCATGAAAGTTCAAAGTTATTATGGTTTTAAATATTTCATATTATTTGTGGATGATTACTCAAGGATGATGTCAGTTATGTTTTTAAAAGAAAAATCAGAAGCTTTTCAAATGTTTAAATCATACAAGGCAAGAGTTGAAAATGAAATGGGAAGACAACTGAAATGTCTTAGATCTGATAGAGGAGGAGAGTTCACTTCTGATGAATTTAACTTATTCTGCAATGATCATGGTATAAAAAGGCAAGTATCTGCACTGAGAACTCCACAACAAAATGGGATAGCTGAGAGAAGAAATAGATCTATTGTAGATTGTGCCAGAACCCTGATGATTGAAAAGAGGGTACCTCAAACATTTTGGAGAGAAGCAATAAGCATTGCAGTTTACACCCTGAACCGAGTACAATTGAAGAAAGGAACTATGAAGACACCATATGAAATCTAGTATGACAAGAAACCTAATGTAAGTTATTTTAAAATCTTTGGAAGTAGATGCTATGTTCACAAAGATGATAGAAATGGAAAGTTTGATCAGAAAAGCGAGGAAGGAACATTTCCTTGTTATTCTTCTAGAAGTAAAGCATTTAAATGTCTGATCAAATCATCTAACAAAATAGTGGAAAGCGCAAATGTGAAAATTGATGAATTTGCATTAAAAAATGATGAAGGAAATTCCAAAGAACCAGAAAATTATGAAGAGTTTGTTTATGTTCAACTGAGAAGTCCTACTGAGAAAGTTGCTAAAGAAAATGAAGATAATATCCAGTTACCAAATGATGAAGAAGATCATACAGAGCCTACCGGGCCTATATTAGCCAAATATGTCAGAAGAAATCATGCATCAAGTCAGATTATAGGAGATAAGGATGATCCAGTGATGACAAGGAACAAACTAAGATAGAACACATGTCTGATATCTGAATTTGAACCAAGAATAGTAAAAGAGGCATTTAACAATGAAGATTGGGTAAATGCTATGACAGAAGAGATTGATGAAATCAAGAAGAATGAAACATGGACATTGGTCCCAAGACCGAAGGACAAAAATATAATCGGTACAAAATGGATTTTCAGAAACAAGCTAAATGAAAAAGGTGAGGTCATTCAGAACAAAGCAAGACTAGTTTGCAAAGGTTATGCTCAAGAAGAAGGAATAGATTATGGTAAGACTTTTGCACCTATGGCTAGACTTGAGGAAGTAAGAACATTGTAGGCATATGCTGCTTTCAAAAATTTCAAGGTATATCAAATGGATTTTAAATATGCATTTTTGAATGGTATACTAGAAGAAGAAGTTTATATTGAACAACTTGAAGGATTTGTTGAAGACAAGAATAAAGATCAGGTATGTAAATTGAACAAAGCTTTATATGGTCTGAAACAAGCACCTAGAGAATGGTATGAGAGACTGCACTCTTACTTAATCAAGATTGGTTTTATAAGAACAAGTGAAAACAACAATATGTACATGAAGAATGATGAAGACAATGGAATATTGATCTCAGCCATATTTGTTGATGATATTATTTTTTGTGGAAATGATTCTCTATGCAAGAACTTTGGAAATGAAATGTGCAAAGAATTTGAGATGTCATTAATTGGTGAGATAAAGTATTTTATAGGTTTAGAAATACTACAAATGAAAGATGAGATTTTCATTACTCAATCCAAGAACATAAAGGAAATCTTGAAGAAATTTGGAATGGAGGATTCTAAACCTATAAGTACTCCTATGACTACTAATTGTAAACTATCAAACAATGATGAATTTGCATCTGTTGATGAGATACTTTATCGATCCATGATTGAAAAGTTGCAATATGTTATTCACAGTAGGCCGGATATAGCACATGCAGCAAGAATAGTTGCAAGATTTTCTACAGATCCCAAAGAAACTCATATGACAGCAATCAAGAGAATTTTTAGATACCTGAGATCGAGGCACTGAAGATTATGGCTTAGTATATGAAAAGAGGAATGATTTTGATTTAAAAGTTTATACTGATGTTGATTGGGCAGGAAACATTGATGACAGAAAAAGCACAAGTGGTGGAGCTTTCTTCTTGGGAGAAAGACGAGTAAGTTGGCTTAGCAAGAAACAAGGATGCATTTCATAGTCAACAGCTGAAGTTGAATATGTTGCTGCAGCATTGAATTGTACCAATATAGCATGGATCAAGCAACTATTGGAAGGTATAAATGAAAATATTACCGAGTCAGTAACTATATTCTGTGATAATACTAGTGCTATTAACATTTCAAAGAATCCGGTAATGCACTCTAAGACAAAGCATATCTCTATAAAGTATCACTATATCAGAGAAGAAGTTCAAGAGAAGAAAGTTGTGCTAGAATATATCAGCTCAAAGGAGCAAATAGAACACATCTTCATAAAGCCACTGCTGAGGGACACTTTTGAGTATCTCAGAAGCAAATTAGGGGTCCTACCCCTATCTTCTACTCACTGATAGAGTTCGGTGAAAGCATCAATTCGATGACTCTATAGAATATTATTTGTGGATTGATGCTGATTTACGCACTTTAGGAGGTTTTCTAAAGGTGTGTAGGAAATAGTGAATAGAGACAAGTTTCTCTGACCGAGACTGAGATGATACATGTGTACCACAACAAGGAAATCACTTCACAGGGGAAGAAACCATGAATTAGTTCTTTTTATTTTTGGCATTGTTGTCAAAGGGGGAGAAGACTAAATGGAGAAGATAGACTAAATGGAAAAGATAACAGAAGACTAATGACAGGGGGAGAAGACCTTAGGAGAAGATTTAAAAAGCTCAAGGATAACAGGAGAAGTCTAAACAACAATCTTTATCCGAATCAGTTGGAATAAACCAAGTTGGTATTGCCATTTAAAGTTGGTATTTCCATCAATGCCAAAGGGGGAGATTGTTGGCATTTCAATGAGGATATTGAGAAGGTTGTTGGAGATTATTGATATAACTAAAGAAGGATGATTACTGTCTCAATAATATTATTTTGTCATTGATGTCAAGAAATTGATTTTCTGATTCAATATGATGTTGCCATATCTTGAGAAGTATGTTTTGATGAATATTAAGAGGTCGGTAAAGAATGTGATAATGAAGTGGAGAAATAAGTTATTCAATGGGCAACTATTACCGAGTTAGACAATGATGAGATCATGTTGTTTTGATTGTTTTGATATCCTACATATGTTGTTGATTATAAGTTTAATACTGTACTATATCATCGAGCAAAGAACCTAGTTGGTAAACCCTAAGGTACCTAGTTGGTAAACCCTAAGGTTATCGATATTGGTTAAAGAAGGCAGAATGTCTATCAAGTGAAGTTCAGTATTAACTGAGTAACAACCGAGTTATAATAGATCGCATTGGATGAATAAAAGCATTATTTAATGAAGGATGCTGATGAGCTAGAGATGAATAAATGATTGGTATGTCGCGCAAGAAGTTTTTTAAGAATCTATGGCAATGGAATATCAAGAGGAAGATCTACAGCACAATTTGAACCACAATAACCTAGCACAAGTTCCAAGGTGAGGTAAAATGTTTTTCTAATCGAAGGATACATTGAACCTAGTCAAGTTTGATGATCTAATGGCTAAGATTGATCATGGGAAATGTGATCAAGAAGATTAAGTGGTTAGAAATTGTTTATAAATAAGGAATTGTTGATGAACAATGCATGCAGGCAAATGTATGCACAATGATGATACAGTAATATTTACTAAGCACAAAAGATTGAAGATCTGATTGAAGAACAGATTGAGAAGCCCAACAAGCCCAACAAGGGACAAGATAAGTCTTATGACAACATTGTTTTGAGAAAATAGAATCCACTTTAGCATTTTAGATATGAAGTTGGAGATATATTTTATTACTGTTATTTATCTTGTAAGTGACAGAAAATATCTTAATCGAGTGGACCTAACAGTCTTATTTGTAAAACCTCTTACAAGGTAACATTCTAGTTGAGTGTTTGAAATCCTTTGACAAGGTCACTTCTAACAAAGTGCAAGATTCTAACAAATCTGAGGCAAATCCCTTAACTGGGTCACATCTAACAATGTGTTTGTAATCTTTAACAAGATTTTCTCTTAACCGAGCATAATCTAGAAGGGTATATTTCTTAGTGGGTCCAAAATCCCACAATGGTTTTTCCCTATTTGGGTTTCCACATTAAATTTGGTGTTATATGTGTTGTGATGTTATCTATTCATGAGTTTGAATGTTTTACAGCTTTGGATGTATATTTTGAAGTATAAGCTACCGAGGTTGAATCTGTTGAATATATTGAAGATTAAGTTTGAATGATTCACCCCCGCCCCCCTCTCTCATCTTATTAACTATTGGCATCAAAGCTTTACTAGCAGATTCCTTAGGGGTAGGCAAAATTCATGAAGATGATGCATATGCCCTGGGAAGAGATTCTAGGAGATGTTCCAGATATTAGAGAGGATTATCTGGCATGGATATAATATAAGCGAGATTTGGTATCTTTCATCGGCAGTCATTTATGTCAATGGAAGGTTAGGGTTTTTCTTGATGGATAAAAGGTCAAATATACTTTATTGTTAATCACCCTGCATTCTGAGTGATTCAGAACAACTAAGTGTGACCAGAGGCTATTAAGAGGTAATCATATTTCTTCTTGAGAAATTTCACCAGTGTTTGGAAGAATTTATTGAAGGTTTTCACTGAGAGCGATCAAAAGGTATTTATCTTGAAACATTGAAGTGAGATCATCGTTTGTTCCTATTTTTGTTGCAAACCCAGCTGTAGTGGAGGTTAAGGATGGCCCTAGGCCAATTTCCAAGCGGTATCCACATGTGGATACCAAGGAAGATTTGATTTGAGCATTTTCTTGCGTTTTGGAGGGAGTTGTGTATGTAGAGGATGTTAGGTCATACATTCACTATCATATAGAGGACTTAGGAACTTCAGACACCGACACCGACATAAAATTTGGTAGCATGGCTATAGGATACAAGGTAACTCAATCAAACTGACTGAATTATGTTTTCATTTCATGTATTTTGGTTGCATATGAGATGATAAGAGATAATATAAAGTTAGATCTTTGCGGTTGGATACTTGATGAGTTGTTAATCAACTTAGGAAAGATTAAAGGTGAGAAGAAGGGCACCTTTCGGTATGGGAACTATTTAGTCTGCTTGATGTTATATTTTCTGAATGATACACCTGGTTCTAGTAGGAAACAATGGGATTTTGACATTCCGGTAGGAAGGCAATTAAAATAATCAATTGTTGCATTAGGAAGTCAAAGAGATGATAATATTTGGGGGTATTTCAAGGCTTTTCAAAAATCTATGAGGTCTAGGGTAAGGGTACCTGAGCATATAGTAGAGAAATACTCCACTGACATATGTTTCATGGTAAACAAAGATGAGACTCTCATGGAAGCAGTCAAGACCCGAAAAAATTAAATTGAGGAAATGGGCTATGAGGAAGATTAACTAATCCTTGATGCCTGTGCAAAAATTTTGATTGATGCAGAAATAGATGAGGCAGAGAAGCCCTATGGAACTGTACAACAAAAGACTCTAGAGGTTGAAACACAGTTCAATTGGAAGAAAAGGGAGAAACGAGAAGGAAAAGAAAGCAAATTTGTACAGGAGTTCTCAAAGGACATAAAGGCACTAATTGATGCTATACCAGAGAAAGGTAGAAAGAGGAAGGATCTGGTAGTTCATATTGAACCTGTTACTGCAGAATTTGAATCTGAGGATGACACACCGTTAGCCTTCAAGAGGGTTGTTAGAAAGAAATCGAAGGAAACTAAAGTGGAAGCAAAGAAGCAACTGGTTAGGAAGTTCACAATCAAGCTACTGGCATAGAAGAAAGCACCTAAAGCTACACCTATAGCTTCATCCAGTACTTCCAAAAGGAGGAAGAAGAGTGGCATTGATTTAGCACTTGAAACTAGTAGTGTAACTATCATACCACCCAAAACTTGTGCAGAAATTGTAAATGAAATAAATAAAGATGACATGCTAAAGAATGTTAAGTTTTATTATGAAAAATTAGAGGTTGATGAACAAAGAGTGGTAGAGGAAGCAATCCTATTATACTTAGATATCTATAATAAAGCCTTAATAGAGATAGAAAATTAAATACCGGCTGAGTTATATAACATGTTAGATGATAGAAGATTATCTGCTATGCAAGAAGATAAACACATTAAAATGCAAGAAATTTAAGCTATTTGTGTTATTATAGCTCTAGATGAAATGGAAAAGACAATTGAAGCTTTAGATAGGAAGGTCTTCAATAGCAAATATAGGCTAACTAGCTTGATGCTAGGGAGAACAAATGAAGTAATAAAGGAAACTCAGAAGGCATGGATCATATTTTTGGGAGAACACAAAGGATTCTTTACTTCACCAGGGACCAAGACCGATACTATAGATACACCAATTGAAGGGAAAGGAAAAGGGATTATGGGTACTCCACCTTCAGTTTTGAAAAATATCAAGATAGTGGAAATTGATCCACCGGTAAGTATAAATGTACAGACAAATACTGAGACACCGATTAATACTGAGAATAAACAAGATAACATTGTACAGGATACTAACATTAAGGACAATTATCCTCCGGATACTAATGTATAGGCTGAGGATATTATTCCTAGAGAGGAACCGACAACTACACAAACTGCACCAAGTGGCGAAGCCACCGGTGCTAGTGAGGAGGTAATAAAGGATAAATCATCAAAGAAAACAGGAGAATCTGGTAGGGTGCTAGTTGTGAGCTCATCATTATTGACAATTGACACTTCTCAAGTAGAAAATAAAACCATCATAGAGATGAGTCCCACAGAACTGATGATTATGGCTACTCAAAAACTAATGAAGGAGGGATCCATGAACAAGGGGATTATAGATTAGTCAATGACTATTTTTCACATATTGAAAATGAAGTGAGCCCTTCTAACAAGCTTAAGGTAATCACTGAGCACATATCAAAATCATTTCAAGCCTTACAAAAAATCTCTAACCGGCAAGCACTTGAAAGATTCACTCAAGCTAAGAGAGCTTCTTTTGATCAGATAATTGAGATAGAGAAGAAAAAGATTGAGGAGAAACTTATTCTGATAGAAAATTATTTGAAACAATGTACAAACATATATAGGGTATGTTTCAATAATGAAATACTTACAAAAAATGTAGATAAAATGATAAAAGAGATACAGGAGAAAATTGCTAGTATTGCTAACTCTTTTGATGGATTAATTTCATTGACAACATCAATTCATGGTCAAATTTTGATTTTGGAGAACCAAATTTGTGCTCTTGAAAAGGAAAGAGATAAAATAATTCAAAGATCTAGAAGTCTGAGAGGTTTGGTGAGTCTAAGAGTGGATTTGAACTTTGTGTACATAAGAGAGAATGCATGGATCTGGTGGGAAAGCCCACACCGACAGAGGTCAATGAGAAAGAATCTTTTGCACATTTATTGAGTGGACTTATATCTATCTCTGGCATATTCAAAACTAGTTGGGATACTTATGTGGAATTACGGGAGAAAGCTTATCTTGAAATTTTGAAATTGGTCAAGCTCTGGTAAGACATATTTGGAGGTATTCAGTGTACAATTCTTATTCTTTGACATTCTTTTTACAATTTTCTGGGCATTGATGTCAAAGGGGGAGTAGTATAGATGTGAAAAATAATAAAATGAGTTTCATACATTAGAGGGAGTTACAGATTTTTTGGAGTTTTGGAGATATGGAGTATTTTGCATATTCATCTCAGGAGGAGCAGGGCAGGATGAAACCGGCAGATGAAACCATGACCATTTTTCACATGAGTGTAGCCATCAATGCCAAAGGGGGAGATTGTTGGTAATTGACACTCTATTGGTTGGCTTCACTATGTTTTCATTCACGGCAACATGATTTTGGGTTCCGGATTCACATGGTGTACCGACAGGCACTTCACAAATTCTACAACGACACAGGTACCGACAAGACATAAGATTTTTTTGGTCACCAATAATGTAGACTGACATGATATAGTAAAGGTTATCGATATTGGAAGCTGACATATCCTAGATCTGGCATCTGCAATTTTTTTTAATGTTTATATTGTTTTATGTTATATGGCCGACATGTAATCTGATATTGTATATATCTTTGTAAGCCAACATAAGGCATAAAAGTTGCATAGGGTATATAGGTCAGTTTGATATATCATTTTGTATGACTTATAATGGATATGAAAATGTAATATGATGTAAAATTACTTTGAGAGATCATATATGTGAGGAATTTATTGTAAAGGTTATTTCGGTAAAAGGGTTTAGGGTTTTAACCAAAATAGACAGAGCTTAATCAGAACTATATTCTGGCATAGGAGATGCTATCTTAGTAGTTCACACTTCTCTATATTGTTGTATGGAATTCTATGTAATCAGTAAGGCTCCTATTATGATTGAGAAGTGTGCTCTAGGCTGTAAGCCTTCCTACAAGTGCAGGCCCCTCATATATTGTAATATATCTTTATATGGCTAGTGAATTGATATTGTGGGTCACAAATCCCACCGTGGTTTTTCCTCTTTGATATTTTCCATGTATAAATCTGTTTGTTATGATTCTCATTTATGTGTTTGGATTATTGGTTTCATTACTTCTTTCAATTCTGTTTATACTGGTATATTGGTTGGTGTATGAATGTTTTGTTAAGGATAAAATCTACTATTCTGGTATAACATTGATTCACCCCCCTCTGAGTGTTATTGGTTTCCAATAGTATATTCATCTAAAACTTAGTTCCACAAAGAAGCTTCAACCCACTTGTTCACAATTTTTTGTCTATTCATTAATTTATGAATTGCAACTCATTCTTGGTGTGAAATCTAAACCTATCTATCAAAATAACTCAAGCCAAAAACTACTTAAACACTTGTGATCATTGTCGCGCATAAGGGTTTTAAATAGAAAACCTTTTTGAAAAATAAATTAGTCATTTTAGGATCTTAAAAATTTGAGGAATTTATAGAAAAGAAATATGATATATTTAGTTATTATAGATCCATAAGAAAAATAATGCAATCTTTACCTTTTAGCTTGGAAAGGCCCATAATGAAATTCATTTTTTCTTATTTTTAATTTAGGATATTTAATGGTGACAGCAAATCTTCTGGATATGCATGTTCCACTTTACTCTATTGACAATTATTCCACTCTTTAATATTCACTTGAATATTTCCTCAGTGAGAAACATTCCCTAATTTGTTGGCAAGTTTTGTAATAACCTATGTGCCCTACAAGGGGGATCTCATGGAAGGTTCATAAAAAATATCCTTCACTATGGACTTAGGGATTAAGAAGACCCCTTGTAAATCATGGGGCCTTCCTTAGTAGTATATTTTTCATCCTTCACTAAGCTATGAATAAGGTTAGTACAAATGCTTACCTTAATATAGTTAGCGATAATCTAAATTTTCAATTCAACAAGAACAATAGAAATATCTAATATAAAGTAAGATTTCTAGTAAAGAGAATTAAAAAAGAAATTATTCTTGAAATGAAGTGAATTTTACAAAAGAATTTTCCAACAAAAATCTACGTTACAGAGAAGATAGTGAAACGTTTTCTAGAACTCGTAAACTAATATAGATTTGGATGTAGATTAAATATAACATAAGCATATATTAAACATAAAATAACACATAAATCAACATATACATGGAAAAATCCATTTTGGGAGAAAAACCCGATGCTCCAAAATAAAATCCAATAGATAACTAATAAATAGAGTTTGCAATGCAATAATAAAGCTATGCTCTTACAAGAGTTCACAATTGTACAAGATTTTGGAGTAATTTTTGAAGCATATGCTAATTGTGAATACAACATGATACAACTCCAAAATACAAGTTTAAAATATATAGGATTTTACAATGCATAAATTAAATTATTCCTCTAATTAACAAACTTATTGTTCATGCAAAATATTTGAGTGTGAATGGATCAAAATCTGATAGTAATTGAGCTATATTGGTCATTCTAGTAAGCATTTATAATAGTATATATAGTATTAAAATTCACTTATATTAGGATGATAGGGTTTCATAAGTCACCTTACAAATTTCTCAAGTATCCTAGTGATAATTTGTTTTGTTTTTTTATAAATTTTTAAAATATAATAGAATTATTCAAGATGACAATGGGAAAGCATAAGTTAGGGTACAATTTTCCTATTAAGTTTGGAGATTTCTCCTATGAAAATATGCAAAATTACAAGACAACTAAAATTGAGATGGTTTCATCAACCATGGATTTATATGCCAATATTAGGAATAAGTTTGATCCAATTTGGAAGATTAACATAGGCATAGAGGCTTACTATAAGTATGAGCTAGCCTTAAAAAATCACTAAGACAATTTTATATATGAATATGAGACCAAGTCGATGGACCATTATAGATTATCAATAAAATTAAGGAGATTTTACAATTTAGGAAAAATCCCAAAGGAGTTGAAGGACCATGGGAATGTGTTGCATCTTATCTACAATATACAAAGGATCTTCAACTATCTCATTCATAATGTATACCACTTAATTCTAGAGGACTTCTCTATGGAGAATACATAAATAAGTGTGGATGGTTTCTCTCAATAATGGTTAAATGCACCATTTCTTATGGTGGGACTCCCATTCCCTAAGGAAAAAGAACTATAAAAGAAAGATGTAGAATCCTCTAGCGCTGTAATAAAAAACAACAAAACATAGTGTAATTGTATAAAGTAGCATGCATCGAGAGAAAAGAGGTATACAGAAGAATCCTAATAGAAACTAGTGAGAGAAAATAAGTTCTCTAGACGAAAAAAATAACCCATTCTTAGGTTTACCCATCTTCACAAATTTCTTCTTAGCCTCAATATTCTTTTTCCTCTCCTCCCCACAAGTCTCCTATTCATTTACCTCTTTCATAATCTACAAGGAATCTATCCCTTCTAGTTGTATAATTTCTACTCCTCATGACACTCATACTACTTCACCCCCACAATAATAAAAAGAATAACAACTAGTTGGTGATGAGGAGAAGATTGCTGAAAATAGATAGAGGGAGAATGCTAATAATGTGGATACTTCTAGAAATAAAGAAAAGAAAGTAGATGATATTATATAGAAGAATATTAAAGTAGGCCACAACTAATATAAAAATTATATCTGATCACCCTTCACCTCCACCATATCAAGATGAGAAATAAGTCTAATTTTAAAGTATCATGAAAACTCCCGTTTCTCATCCTCAACAACCATAGATATGTAGTCCCTTAGTATGAGTGAACCATATTGTATATAATAGAAAGAAAACATATGTATGTAGAGGAGAAATATTTCCTAGTTTTTGAAAAATATTTTCAAGCTTGAACAAGGAAAAAAAAAAAGAGAGGGAGAAAACTCTCCAATATGATAGGAGATGAGTAGGGAAATAAAAATAGCACAAATTACCATTACCTTAGATGAAAAATAAGATTTAATATTGAAAGCAAGGGAATGTCAAATACAATAAGTAAATCTGGGTACTCAAACTTGAGAAGGAAAGAAATAGTCTTTGCAATTGAATGTTTTCACCATATTAGAATGAATGAAGAAGGATGAAAACACTAAATAAGAGCTTAGAGATCACTTTGAACAATTATTGTCCATGAATAATTTGGGTAGACCCAATGATTCTACCACACTAGCACCTAGTTTATAATCAGCCTTATATAAAGATGCTCAACACCTGGACTTAGAAGCCTCATCTCAATAGATAAGGAATGGAGAGAAAATATACATGTACTAGGAAATTAAGATTTAAATAACTAATAAGAGATTATAACTCCTTTAGTGATGAGCTATTTTAGTCCACTAGACGGAGTCCAATGTGGATAAGGATCTTCTCATGTGGGAGGATTATGTTCTAATTTTTCAAAGAATAAAGGCTACACCTTTTGATGAACTTATCAAGGTAATCGTTTTTTAAGAATGAAACCAATTTAAGCATAGGGAATAGATAAAAGAGGGTGAGTTGAGGATCAAACTTCTTAAAAAATGTAAAGATAGGCTAAGCAAGAACAAAGGGTTAACATAACAAGCAATGATGAATATTGAGATGTTCATCGAGGATCTTTCTTATACATTTGGGAGATAGTACCACTATTACTTGGTTGCCTACCAAGATATTCAAAGAGTTTGTAAACTCATTGAGTGAGTCTATAGATCTGAGGAATCCATAGATAGGATGATGAAAGCCAAATTGTCTATTCAAAAGTTTCAAGACTTTTCTTAGTTGAGTTTAGTGAATTGCACGAAAATCTTGAAGAATCAAATTTGTCTTAATGAGTCTATTTGGAATAACAAAGAGGTTATTACAATATTTTGAGTTTATTTACTTATTTATTCTTTCAATAATGTAATAAATTAAGTTTAAAACTTGATATTTTAAAAGGTTACATTGAAGTTGCCTAATAAACATGTAACTAATACTAACATTAAAAATTCAACTCTAGTTGTAAAAGTTAGGTTTCAATTTAAATTTTTTTGGATTCACAAATTTTGTATTTGTAGATCGTTATTTATATCTCTTTTCGAAACTCTTTTAAGGTTTAAAACCTAGTTTTTAAGCAACAAACATATACATTCTTCTATGTGGATACTGTTTTTGAAAAGTTTTATGATTTTACATTATTTTGAATTCAATGTCTTCAATTCATAAATGATGTTAAGATCTTGGTGATGATCTATAATTCATTTTAATTTTCTAAGTTGAACAATTTCATAAAATATGTGATTTATTATTCTTTTAGATGAAATTGTCTCAAATCTACACATGGAATATGGTGGTTTGGTTGCATCCAGCTTGAAAAATCTATGATTATGTGACCTTAGATAATTGCATTGATATTTTTTATGATTGTGTGAAATGCTAATAAGATCTCGATATTGATTTATTGTTGTCATCTAACTATTCAAATCTAACAAATGGATTAGAATCTATTGTTGTATGTTTGATTTAAAATTTATTTTATCTCTATGCTAATCGTCTTTTCATCTTTCTTTAAGTTTGGCAATTTAGATTAATCTTAAATGTTAAATAAATTTAATGTTTCACATCTATTTCATTTACATCACATGCATGAATAAATATTTACAAATACAAGTTACAAAGGCTTGGATAATACATGCAAGGATAGGTCAAATTATTTTTATTGGATAAGATCATTTCTTATAACTTTATTCTAGATAGAACTAGTAAAGGCCACCTTGTAAACAAATAGCACAAACCACTTAGCTATCTCACATGGTCAAGACATGACTCAAAATAAACCTTTGAGTACTACAAGCATGTGGGTTGTCCCCCACCATTAGTAGTGTGGGTACCAGTGTCGTGGTCCCACACGTCAGCGGTGGGGTTGACCCTGCCAATGATTTATTACAAACAATAAAAAAATCCACCAATACTTTATTAAAATAAAATTTGTTTTTTAAAATTTTTTAAATAAAATTTGATTATTTTAAATGCTGCCGAATACAATATTTGCCATTCAAATTTTTATTTGCCATGTTTTATTATGTGGTGAGGTCCGGGACTCCAATATTATTAAAAAAATTAAAAAATCTTTATCAACTGGCATATTGGGAATAATTGGAAAATTATTTCATATGGCATATTGGAGAATATTTTTGGGATCTAGTTGACTTGCATATAGCCTAATTGGTTGTTTTCTTCCACAGAGCATAACTCGAGCATATGGTGTCAGTTTTTCAACTTCTTATAGTCATTGGAAATGTGGTTCAGTTTACTTCATTGTGATATGATTATTTTTTCTAGATTTTATTGTTTTGGTAGTGAAATGTCAGCTAGAAGTGGCAGGTACCTTTATGGCTTTGAGAGGTCATAACTTGAGCATATGGAGTCGGATTACGAAGTCGGATTTTGGACTTCAAATAGTCGATGGAAAGATCTTGGAGAGCACTAAACTTTGATTCAGATTTGGAGCAGGTTTGAAATGATTTATTTGTTGATATTTTGATCTGACTTGTTTATGGATTCTTTTCACTATGGTGACATTATGAATATATAACAAGTTACATATAGGAGATTTGGATTTGATGTCATTGTACACTCGATGTTGTATCTCAATTTCTCTCATGTTGACTTTTTGGTTTGAGTATGTATGTTGCATTGTTGGTTCTATAATTTGTGTAGTGTTGTAGGCAGTCTATACCTACAGGATTGCACCTATGACTTGGATATGGGTTGTCCATGCCCATAGATCTTTCATTGTTTACGCATATTCAAATTTGGTGGCTTGGCTTAGTCATTGGTTTTTTAATTTTGTTATCATGTTGAAGAGGAGAGATGTTGTTACCAGGTACAATCATGATGGAGGACCTAGGGTGTTGACTATGTGAAGCTGATAGGTTTGACACATTGAGAGTTAGATTCTTGTTTCATGGATGTGATCATGATGCCATGGATGCTCCTTGTGTTTAGGAATTTTGGCATGACATGATTGGCATTGCAGGTCCTTTTATTGAGTATTATTTTCTTTGGATTCTTGATTGGTTATGGCAGTGTATCTTCTTGTTTGAGGATCGTGGTTACTTTGACTTTTGGGAGCTCAGATGCACACATTGAGTTATTTGATTGTTAGATGGCTTTGATTGATGCTCATGCTAGAGGATGGCTTTATCATAATGTCATGGATATCTTGGTTACACTTTTAGTGGGAGATTTTGATAGTGATGATGTGGCAGTGTAGGATTGGTCCCTGATTGTTTGTTGGTGGTTTTTCATCTTCTTGGTTTGGAGTTCATGGTTTACTTGATGTTATTGACATTTTAGTTATATGTGTGTAGACCTAGATGATCTTCATTTAGGAGATGGTTATCACGATGCTGTGGAGAGACTGGTATCACATTTTAGTGGGAGCTTGTAGCAGTGATGTGTATTAACCATTGGATGGTGGATGATCTTTTTAGTGTGCAAATGTTTGGAGGATGCCTTAGATTCTGTTGCTACAGAAGGTTCTTTCACATTTGTGGGTACACTTGTAGGAGATGATGATCTTCTTGATATTTGAGGATGTTGACATCTTGAGGGCTCAAGAAGTCCTTGGTTGAGGAGTGATTTTATGCTTTCATTTGACATGTTATCCTTGTTTAATAGGATGGTTGATATTATGACATGGTGCACTCTTGATTCTAAATTAGAGTTTTGGCATGATACATGGTTATTTGATAAGTTCATATGGAACATGTTATCTCTTTCGAGGAGATGGTTAGATCATGTTGTCATGTTATGTTCCTATTTCAATTGTTGGAGCTTTGACATTGATCTTGGCAGTTCTCATTGTATTGGGTACATGATCATTTGCTTGATTACTTCATGGTGGTGCTATACATTGCATTTCAAGTTTGGCATGGATTGATTGGTTATAGATACTCATGGATACATGGAGACATAGGTGATTCTGATATTCTCTTGTGATTAGAGATATGTGTTGGGATGGTTGATTATTTCAGCAAAAATTCCAAGGAGCATTCACCTAGTATGGACTTGAGAGGACATTGTTCTTAGTATGAGTCATGATGACCTAGATATCTTGATGAGCATACTCATTCCCCATTCTTGGTCTACTCGACATTTTACTACTTCAGAGGTATTGTCCATTGTTTCCTTTTAGGTGCATTATATTTAGGTTTATCTTTCATAGATATGGATCTTGAGCTATGGATATGTTTTGTTCTGGAGGGTTCATTTGAGAGATATATGGCATTGGTTATCTCTTATGCATTTGATTTTGGGAGATGGTTTATTGGGCTTATTCCCTTGGGCTTGGGAATGGATATTAGTTTGATCTTCTTGGCTTTAAGAGCCTTACATCCATGTTGATTATATGTTATATATGTTTGTTTGGTCCAAGGGATTGAACGGTTCTAGGTGTTGTTATGCTATTCTCATTTGGGGTCTTATGGAGCAGATTGGACTTGACATGGTTGGCATAGAGGTGTATGTAGAAGGACATGCTACAAGTTTTAATTTTTAGAGTTTCTCTCTTTTGTCTTGGTTATCTTCTTGGATGTTCAATTTTACATTACATTGGTTTGAGGTTGTTTGGAGCTATGTGTTCACTAGTTTGAGTTCATGATATGTCATGTGGGAGATGACATGGTGGTTCCTTTATCTCTTTCTCTTCTTGGTGTGGAGAACATGGGAGAATGTTGGACACATGTTGTGAGAGTGGCACTTGCAAGTTATCGGTTTAGATGATGTTTATATTGATGTGGATGTTCTTGATACTACATGGTTACTCTTCTACGATATGTTGTTAGTGGATTCATTTCTGATATTGACATTACCTATGTAGTGTGAGTTCCTTGGTGTACATGGGTGGCTGGTATTGCACTTGGGGCTTATGGTTGCATGTTATAGGTTGCATATGTTGATGAGATATTATTCACTTGATTTGTATGTCTTGGAGGCATGTATAGTTGATGTGTTAGCACTTGTTGTGGTTGTTATTTCAGCTATGTAAATAAATACCTTTGCATTGGATAACTTTGTATTAGTGTTTGTGTTCAGATATCAATTGGTGTAGGACTTATCATTTGTTGTGACAAATTTTGTGTCATTCTCTGTGAGTGGCTTTTTCATGTCCAATGGCAGTGGCATGATGGAGGGTGGGAGCATTCATGTTTGAGATGGTGTTCGATTTGTTTCTTGTTGTAGGTATATTGATGGAGAACATGGAGAACTTGAATTCCATGATGGTATATATGCATGGAGAGATCAGTCTCTTGTTCATGTGACGGATTACTTCTTGGCCCTTCTGCAATGTATAAAAGTGGGAGAATGTTGGGAAAATGGTGTTGTACACATTGCATAATAATGTTTCATTTTTGTATTATTTTATTATTGTGTGATGTGGAAATGGAATTATATTATAATATCATATTGTATTGTTGCACCTAGGAGCACCTAGATGGACATGCAACATGTAGAGTTTCTCTTGAAATATTTTTGTAACCACTTGATGAGTTGTATTCACATTGGTATTATTATATTGTATTTATTTAATATTGGAGAATGTAATTGTGATGAAGTACCCAATATTAAATGTGGGTCAAGTGTAGGTAGGAAAATATTATCTTTTATTGTCACATGGTTTTGATGTAATACCACTTGGTGGTTTTGTGGAAGCTAGTGTTTATAAAAGCAACCACAAGGGTAGTTGTTTGGGTTGGTCATTTATCCAAGTTACCATTTGTGAAGGAGGAAGCATGGCATGGGATGTGTGGATTCATGCTTAGTCACATGGAGTGCTTGGTTATGGCTGGGTTTTCGAAGGATTTCCATAGTTGTATTGTAATGGATGCATTACTAACAATACATGGTGGATGATTCTTTTGGATGTTGGGTTTTTTCCCTCATGAGGGTTTTACCAAGATATATCATGTTACATTTTCATGGGTATGTTGTATATTCTTTCCATGTGAATTCTATGTGTTGATTTAATTAAAACCTAAATTGGGTTATGTCAAAATTATCATAAAGTTGGCTGCAAGTTTCCTTACAATAAAATTAATTTATCTTTTATCCCCCTTTTAATTTTCATTTAGCTTTTCTAGTTTTTAGCCTTTCTAAGATAATTAAATATTGATAATAGCCCTATAATATGTCGAAATCCCCACTTTATCCTTCCTAAAATATGCTTTATTGATACTATATTTATTTTTTTCCCATCATAAATTTGGCCTGCATCCAATCTTAATATTTCTTAAATAATTAAGCATATTTATCCTTCAATGTCACTTGCCAAAGCTGAAAGTACACTAGGTTTCTCTTATTTTTTATCCTACAACCACAAAATTAAAATAAAAGCTCATTAATTCATAATATTTACCACCTACTATATATTATCCATGATTTTTCTTGGCAAGAACTTTATTTACAACACCATTTAGCCCATCTTTACATAAGGAAAAGTGAATAATTGAGTTACTCATACTATTTAGGCTATATTTTCCCATAAAGAAAGCTTCCACATATTTATTAAATATACAATAGTAAAATATTGACGTCTTCAATCCTTGAGATAATTTTACTAGGCCCCAAAAATTACTAAACATTACTATAATAAAATTTTAATCACTAAGTCACCGATTTCAAGTTCTTTCCTTGGGTGAGACAAATTCAACTTGTGTTTTTATTTTATTTTATTTGTATAATCACTTAATTTTTTTTGTAGTTTCTCCTTCTTACCTTCTGCTTCCATATATTCCATTTATTCTCCATTTAATTTTCTATTTGGTCCTATTTTTCCATCTCCTACCCACCCCCTTTCCATTGTCAAGATTTAGTGTGTTTGACTCTTGTCTCTATATCTACTTCCTTCAAAGCCTCCATCAAATCACTTTGTTTTGTAAATTAGTATACTATTCCTCATCCCTTTTTATTATACATTAGGCCCTATGTTGTTATTTCTTTTTTTCTTCTTCTTATGATTTCCACTAACTTTCATCTTTCCTTTATGTGCTTATACCATTGTTTACACTCTTTAAGTAATATTTTCTATTTTGCAATCAAATAATAATAATCATGCTCTCTTATTTGAGTCCTTATTAAATATGTGTCTTTTACTTCTTATTTAATAATGGACCAGTTTCACCTAATAGATAAATTTTAATTTTTAGTCTTTGGAGTTTGTACATGATAAAAGATTAAAAATTTATTAAGTGAATGTAGTCTATTTATTTTTTATATCTCTCTTTTTCAAGAATTTGTGAGTAAAAAAGTCTATTGTTTATTTTAGATGCTAACAAATAGATTTTTTGGGGATATTTATAGATGTTGGTAACAATATTCCTTTTATTTTTAAGATTGTATATTTTCATTTACAAGGTGAAACTATTGTATCTTTCCAACTTACATCAATTATATCATTAACTTGTGCATCAAGAATTCCTAAGCATGTATTTAATTACATGTTTTCTACTATTCTTTGATGGGTATACATCTTTGAGAATCTTGTAAACTCTATCATGAGTCTTCTCAACATCATTTCAAAGCCCCACTATAGAGCTTGTCAAGCCAACCATTGGCTTATATACTATCATTGTGTTGTTCAGAGAATTCAAGACATTTGCTCTAAGGTTGTGGGTGGATTTTACCCACTTAATCTTACATCTTCCAACATTTTAAAGTACTATTAACACCTAATGTGGAGATCTAATTGTTAATCCATCCAATTCAAGAGTGTGTCTACATCCTCTTATTATTGATCTTTAATTTTCCTACTTACTCATTTTTTGGATCTCCTGATTCACACCTCTTAATTTGTTTAATTCAATATAGTTTGATCTAGTCATAAAAAAAATAACCAATCCTAGCTTTCTTGAGGCTTAATTATTGTTAGTCTAGTTGAAGATGGTCTAAGTGAGTCATTCATTAGTTACAATTAAAAAAAAAGGAACCATCTCATTACAAATATAAATTTTATTTTTTGGTTTTTTAAATACTCAGATATGGATGGGATACTTTGAAGCATAATCGATAGATTTAATTTTTTAATATAATAATACATAACGTATTATGTGTCATACGTTAAGTGTCTGTACTATTTAAATGTTTCCTTAATATCAATATGATTTTAAAATATGTTTTTCTATTACTTTTATTTATTTTAATAGTGTATATTACTTTAAGTTTGGCTTGATTGAGAGTTAGCATATAACCCCTTTATTAATGTTCACTAATATTATTAAACTAAACTATTCAACTTAATCACACTCATTTTCATCGATTCATTATAACTAGATAAAGGTTTCAATCAAGGAGATGATTAAAATTTCATCTTCCTCTCAAGCACCATTTGTTACGAAATAACCAACACAAGAAAAATATAATAAGGAATATGCTGAAAATACTAGATAGTAGTATGACATTTCAAGAGGGAAACCTCCTAATTCACTTTGAAGGGCATACTTTTGATAATCTTCAACAACAACACAATACTCAACATGATAATAATAACTAACCTATGCCTCATATACATACCATACTTATGTTTTGGATACTACCTAGACCAATTTACATACTCATATGTAGTTCCTAAAATGACCTTAATACGTATATATGATTATAATAATAATTATGTAACTTACTTATGCCTTGGATATCACCTAGACTGACTTAGATACTTATGCATAACTCCTAAGATGACCTAAATACATATATATGATTAAAATAATAATTATATAACTTACTTAAGAGTTAAGCTAGTCACAAACCAACTAATCATAACACTATACAAATTATATGGTTAAGAGCGTACCACCATCACCATCTAACATTGTTGGTTAAGTGATCCCTCCTTATCACTAAGTCAAATTTTTCAATCTAAGAGTAATTATTTCTCCAGCTCATATAAAGGATGTGGAAGATAAAAACATAATGATAATCAATTGGATTGGGAGCAAAGTAAATTGGATGATAATATTACAAATTGATAACAAATGTATATCTATCGAGAAAATCTAATAACTAATCATGTTGAGACCCTGGCCCTTGTTAGGAGGAAGAAGAATGAGACCATTTCTTAATCTCCTAAGGAAAGTTGAAGCTCTCTATAATGTGAACCGAAGCACCATTAAACATTAAACATTTATTCTTGTGATACAAAGTGCTTCCTGACTATATTTGTATACGGTGAAAATGGATAACAACAATATTGAAAGACTAAATGAATTCAACCATAAAACCCTAGCCTAACAACAAAAAAGATCCACCATAACATATGAAGATTACCTAAGACAATGCAAATCAAATGAAATCACAAAGATTATACCATCACATGTCCAATCGAGTTTCAATCTCCATTGATCTTGCTTGATATATTTGCTCTTAGATTTTATGTGCACAAGAGCTCAACAAAGAACAGAAGTGTGGTTGCAAGTAGGATTGCATATGAAAGTTCGAATGCGTAGAGTAGTCGAATAATCATCGGGAATTTGATAATGAAGAAGCATCTCCTTACATAGAAGACACTATAAGAAATGGAGGGATAAGATTAAGAGGTGTAAAAGATAAATGGTCGCCTATGATTAAAGGGTAGGTAGAGAAAATAAGAAAATAATAAGAGGGTAGGTAGTGTATGAATTTAGAGATGAATGACATGTGTCATAGGTAGAAAATGTTAATGAATTAATTAAAAAAATAAAGATTCATTTAATTAATAGAAGAAGTGGGATCAATTAAATAAATAAGATATTTATTTAATTTAGGAAAAGAAGCTTCCGTAGACCATCACGGATAGCGACGACCACTGGAGGGAGGGAAAGGAGATAGGAATCGAGCGATGGGGTCATGGGTCCTCCACCACCAATAGATAGAGGGGATAGGAGAGATGATCCTGGGGTGGGTCCTTCTAGGGCTCAGACTCCAGTGAGGCCAGGTGGCTCTGAGGGAGGGAGTTCATCATAGCCTTAGAGGGCTCCCTTTGTATCAATTTTTGTACCATTTTGTATGATGACACCTTCAGGTGATTGTAGCCATATGATTTTGACATCATTGTATCATGACACTTTTGATTATATATATATGAGATTCATCTTTGTGGCAGCTATATGCATGTGTACCTATGTGATGAGATGTTTCATGATGTATGTTTCTATGTGATGGTTATGATATGGATGCAAATATATACATAATGAAATGCAATATTTTTTATTTTTTAATGTTTTTAATATGTTATGCATATGTGAATGTATGAAATGCAGATGAATATGATAATGCAAAGAACTATTTACATGATGAGAATGTAAAATGTGCTAACATGTGTTGTGTGTAGGATGTGATGTAATTGTGATATCTATATGTATGTATCAAATGCTTAATATGTGGTAATGCAAGTGCAACTACATGAAATGCAAATGTTTTTGGTGTGTCATTATACTCAGTCATGTGATAGCAGGCTACACAGACTCAAGAAGGATGATGAAAGTCAATCAAGAAAGGGGGATGGAAGATAGAAGATATGAAAGTGAAAGAGCTTCTTGTGTGTTATCATCATTGAGCTTTATTATGGCAAGTAGGTTATGACAATCCAAATATATGTTTGACCTGGAAAGTCATTGTACCCATTTTCATGGAGATTAGACAGTCACAAACAAGGAAAGCCCCAGTTCACACTAGACTCACAGTGTCCTCATATCCTTGGATAAGTCATAGCATTACTAAGAGACAATCTATAGACAGCAAAGCAAAAAAAATAGGTGACGATACCCCATCCTTGCCTTTCTAGTCAAAGACATCCTGGAAAAGCTAAAAGACATGTCACCAAAAAGATAAATTCAAAAGAAAACCAAGACTTGACACCAACAGCCACTGTAGTCCTCAAGTTTAGTGTCTCTTGTCACTTATATAAGTCTTGTTTGATTGTGGTCACAATGTTTACTTTCACAAAAAGATAGATAGCACTGAACCATAATGTTGTCTGAGTCTGTTGACAGATTTGATTTTGTTGAAGCCCATTGTTGCTATGTCTCATCTAAAACTAACTGAATCCATGCAACTGATACTTTATTACGGACTAGTGATGCAAATGCTTCTTTATTGTGGATTGGTGATGCAAATGTTGCTTTATTGCAGATTGTGCGCGGATAGACTGAAGAAAAGTGGAAGAAACTGTACTCCTCGAAACTTGTGATGCTATTAGTTCCACACCCATCACTAGACGTAGGATTTGCCTTAGCCACAAATAGGATCTGATTTATTATGGATGGAAAAGGGTGATAAGGAATGTTTATTATGAATGGCTAACCAATTTTACGTAGATCAATAACAAGCCATGATGGGAATGGCTACGTTTATTATGGATGGATAGGTTGTGAGTGTGTGCAAAGTGAAAGGCTGAAATGGAATCCTGAAGGAGGGAGGAGCAATGTCTCTACACATGGCATTGGTGACCCAGTTTTCACCATGGTACTTTCCCAAGGTGCCACCGAAGTGGTTTTCATCGTTGGATGAAATTATTTCTCTTTACTTTTTTTGAATTTTTTTTTATTTTGTGTCACAAGGCACCTGTTTGCCAGGTTTTCACCAAGTAACGATTTTGTATGTTTATGATTTTATTTTTTTTGAATTTTTTTTTCGAATTAGGATACTCTGAAGAGCTATGTGTAAAACCTACGAAGGTGCATGTTGTTGATAGGATCCTCCAAAGGTTCACCCTCTGTGGTTGAGAGCTGATATGCACCAAATCCATATACTGCTATGATGATGTAAGGACCAAGCCAGTTTGGTTCAAACTTGCCCTTCTTCTCTCTGTCTTGTTGATTTTTAGGATTTTCTCTAAGAACCAAATCACCTACCTAAAATGTGCGAGGCTTGACTTTATGACTATAGCTACGAATCATTCATTATTGATAAGCCCTGAGATGATTAAAAGAAGCTTATCTTCATTCATCCAATAGTTCAAGTTCTAGTAAGCGAGAGACCCTGTAGTCTTCATCACTGATAATGTTTTGCAAGGAGACTCGTAAAGAGGGTAACTCAACCTCAATAGGCAAGATAGCTTCAGCACTGTATACAAGTGAATAGGGTGTACCACGTATAGGTGTGTGGTAAGCCCAAAGTGTAGGATTAAGTTGGATATGCCAATTGTAGCCAAACATCATCGACTATCTTTTTTAGAATTTTAAGGATTGTTTTCTTAGACGCCTCAGCTTGACCGTTACCTTGGGGGTAATAAGGTGTGGAAAAATGATGGGTAATATGGAAGCAATCACAGAGTTCACGAACATCCTGATTTTTGAAGGGACGCCCATTGTTGGTGATGATGGAAATAGGAATACCGTATCAACAAATGATATAGTTGAGAATGAATGTAGCAATTTGTTTTCCAGTGACTTGTGTAAGAGGCATAGCTTCAATCCATTTTGTGAAATACTCTATGGCAGTGATGATGAGTTTATGACCATTGGAGGAAGGAGGGTGAATCTTGCCTATGAGATCAAGTCCCCACTGACAAAAGGGCCAAGGAGTCGCAATTGGTTGAAGTTCTTGCACTGGTGCATGAATGAGGTCTCCATGAAGTTGACACTGCTTACATTTCTTAACAAACTGATATGAGTCTTTTTCCATATTGGGCCAGTAATATCCAGTCCTGATGAGTTTCTTGGCTAAGGTAGGACCACTAGAATGTGGACCACATATCCCTTCATGAACTTTGTGTAAGGCAATCTGAGCTTCATCCCTTTCTAAACATTTAAGAAGAGTGTCATCTAGACCTTGACGGTATAGGATATCGGCTAAAATGACGTATCGAGATGATTGGCGAATGAAAGTGCGACATTGGTTATTAGATAAGTCAAGAGGAAGGGTATTATCATGAAGGTATGTGAAAATGGAACCATATATCGGGGAATCAGGACTGACGACACATATCATCTCAGTAGGAGTGATCTCATACAAGAGAACCAAAAGGTTATCCACCAAGAACTCATAGTAGGTTTCATTCTGTGGTAGATCGATTAGTGAAGCAATTGTAGCCATGGCATTTGCGGCTTGATTCTGCTCTCTTGGTATCTACTCAAAGTCTAACTTCATGAAATGTTGTTTCAGGTCATCCACCATTCTTTTGTAAGGCATTAATTTCTCATCCTTTGTTTGGTAGTCATCAATTGCTTGACGAATTACAAGTTGAGAGTCCCCAAAAACATGAAGTTCCTGGATCTTCCACTAAACTATAATCCATAATCTAGTTGTTAATGCCTCATACTCTTCTATGTTATTAGTGCAAGGAAATGATAATCGATATAATTTTGGTATGGAATCCCCTTGAGGAGTTATGAAGAGGATGCCCGCTCCTACACCATGTTGGGTGTATGAGCTGTCAAAGTATAGCTGCCAAGGCTTTGTGTGTGACACTGTCAAGATGGATTCATCTGAAAAATTTTGAAGTTAGAGGAACATCATCTATCATGGGAGCATCTGCTAACTGATCTGCAATAGCTTGTCCTTTTATTGCTTTTCTGTCCACATATTCAATGTCAAACTCACTCAGGAGAATCACCCATTTGGCTAGTCGCCTAGTAAGCATTGCTTTATTGAGAAGGTATTTCAATGGATTGATCCTTGCAACCAACTTAGTTTTATGAGTTAGCATGTAATGTCATAATTTCTGTGAAGCAAAGACCACAGCAAGACATGCATGCTCAATTGGTGTGTAGTTTAGCTCATATCCCACCAATGTGCGACTGATGTAGTAGACTACCTTTTCTTTTCCCTCAGCAACCTGTTGTGCTAAGAGTGCCCCCAGTGCTGTTGAAGTAGCTGATATATATAGTAGTAGAGGTTGATCTAGAACTGGTGGCATCAAAACTGGTGGATTTAGAAGATAATCTTTGAGTATCTAGAAAGCCTGTTGACAGTTATCATCCCATTTGAATTTGATGTTTTTATATAGCAAGTGCTGAAAAGGATTACATTTATCTGCAAGTTGTGCTATGAATCTTCGTATGGACTGGAGTCTCCCTTGCAAAGATCGAAGTTGACTGATATTTCTTGGTGGTTGCATCTCTAGGATGGCCTTGACTTTTGCTGGATCAGCTTTGATTCCTCTTTTTGAGACAATGAATCCCAGGATTTTCCTAGAGGTTACTCCAAAGACACATTTCTTGGGGTTTAATCTTACTTGGTATTTTTCCAACCAATCAAAAATGACTGAAAGTATGTCTAAATGTGTATCTTTGTCTATTGATTTGCCCAAGAGGTCATCAACATAATCTTCCATAGTAATGTACATGAGATCATGAAAGATGGTAGTCATGACTCTTTGATATGTAGCGCCTGCATTCTTTAGCCCAAAGGGCATGCCATTCCAGCAGAAAGTTCTCCAAGGACAAGGGAATGCTCTTTTGTGCTGATCCTCAGATGCGATTTTTATTTGATTATAACTCGAGAATCCATCCATCAAAGATAACATCGCATGACCTACTGTGAGATCTACAATCAAGTCAATATTTAGTAATGGAAAGTCATCCTTCAGACAAGCTTTGTTGATGTCTCTGAAGTCTGTACATATTCTAATGCTACGATCTGGTTTACTGACAGGCACTAAGTTGGAGATCCCTTTAGGATAATCAATTGGGTGTATGAATCTGACATCCAATAATTTTTCATTCTCTGCTTTGACTAATAATGCCACTTGTGGATGCATCTTCCTTAATTTTTATTTCACTGGTTTTGCCCCCAGTTTAACCGTCAAATGATGCATTACCAAATCCGGATCCAATCCAGACATATCAATGTATGACCATACAAAATTGATTTGTCGCTCTATGAAGAAACTTATGAACTTTGATCTTTCTATCTTTGTCAGGGATTGAGCTAGGAATATGTTATGTGGAATTTCTTCTATACCAATGCTTGTTTTGATGGTCTCCTCTACCAACATAGATGATTTTTCTTCATATGATGCTAGGAGAATGTTGAGCCTTCCATCCTCGGGTGCCTCAGAGAGGTTATCGCCCTCAAATACGTCCTTTCTTTTTACTTTTTTGGGGTCAGACAATGCCATAACATGGTTTTCACCATAAGACCCTTGATTTATTTTTATTTTTGTATTTTTGCGACTGGAAGGCCCAACACCCTCACCAAAATATGCCACACTATTGAGTTCTATAGTGTATCCTGGCTTATTGTCCCGAGGGGGAAGATCATCTCATATGCCAAGATAGTCAATAAAGGTTTCATCATTTTGAAATGTGTCAAACTATGCAGGTCCTTCATGGTCCCAGTCAATAAGTTGGTGGTGAACAAGGGGAAGGCCTTTGATGTCTTCAAAGTTAGCGGGGATAAGGGTGAAGATGTAGTTATATTTAGGTATGTCAAGGTAGTTATCAAGGTCATCATTGGCACTCTCCGGCACTCTCCTCATCTATCTCAATCATGAATGAATCCAAATTGTCATCACTAGTAGTGCATTCTGGGACGGGTGTCCTCATTCTTTGTGATTTCGACCTAGAACCTAGAGGCAAGGACTATGCGGGGTCCTCGGGGATTATTTCTTGACCAACTTTGAATTTTCTATAAAATTCCTCTTCTTTTGTGGGTTCACCTGGCTCTCTGAATGTCTCGGTGAGTTCACAGTCACTGGAGGATTTGTTTGAATCCCATTCCCATTCATTGGAGTCTATGGAATAGTGATTCTCTTGTTGACTTTTGGTAGCTTTGATTTGTAATGCTTCTCTTGTCTTTTGAGTATTTACCTTGGAAGTCATGAAACCAAGTCTTTTCAAGCGTTCCTTTTTGAATGTCAATTCAGGCTGTAAAGGTTCAATGATGCCTTTCTTTCTTAAGCCAAGAGGACTTTTGCCATCATACCCAATTTTTTGTAGGATCTTGAACCCTTTGCTATATTTTTCACATGGTATGCTGATGTGATCTTGTGTATCATTTTTAGGGTCTTTGTAAAGCATTTTGTATAAGTCTTCTTCTTCCATTTCACCCCACTTTTGGAAAATTGTAGGATCCCATTTGAGTGTAATGATAGATACCCGCTTAGTAGGATATGGTCATCCATATTATTTTGGTGAACTCATAACTTGTTGTAAGCACATGGTTTGATTCAAAGTGTATTCACCCATGCCCTTGTCCTGATATTTCCCTTTAAGCTCACCTTGTTTTGATGTTGAAGGTTTTAATGATTAAGGATCAATGTATGCAGAAGAAGGGATAGCTTCCCTATTACTTGGAATGATTATCTCAGTTTTTGGTCTCAAGTTATTGCAGTATATGAATAGATTAGGATTACCATTAACTATTATTTCAACTCCGTTGTGAGGAAACTTAATGCATTGGTGATATGTAGATGGGACTACCCTCATCTCATGAATCCATGGACATCCTAGCAATATATTGTATGTGAGATCTAGGTCTAGGACTTGACAAACCACATCCTTTGTAATTGGCCCAACTCTAAGAGGCAAGGTGACTGTGCCTTTGGATGAACTCTCTTCATCATCATATGCCTTGATGGTAATTTTTTTTGTAGAATTCACAGCTTTATCTGAATATCCCAATTGTTTAATAGTGCTTAATGTACAAATGTTTAGACCTACTCCTCCATCTATCAAGACTCATTTTATTCGATTTTTATGTATGAAGGCTTCAATGTGTAAAGGTACATTATGTGGCTAACTTATAGAGGCGTCATCAGCTTTTGTGAATGTAAGGGAGTGTGGAACGGAAAGGTATCTCACCATGGCTTGAAACTGGTCCACGTTCAAATCAGTAGGGACAGAAGTGTCTCTCAAGATTTTGTCAAGAATATCTTTATGTGCGGGGGATATGCGTAAGAGCTCAAGGATGGATATGAGCATGGGTGTCTTCCCTAACTGTTCTACAAGGTCATACTCAGGCTTGGTTGATGATGAAGTAGTGTTTTTAGCTGGGGCACCTTGCAAAGTGAATTTACCCCAACAAGTTGTAACATTACATTCAGAGGTAGGTTCAGAAGAAGATCCAATTCCTTTTAGGACAATCTTGGGTCTTTGGTAGAATTTTTCAGGCGTTTTATCCTTGATGATAATGGTAGAGACATAATTGTCCATTGAAATGTGATTGACTATTGAATCATAGTTATAAGATGCTCTGGTATAGTTGGTTTTGTCATCTGTGGCTTTAGATTTTCCCTTGTCATGCTTTGGGAGTGGTTCTTTAAACATCTCATGTTCTTGATTGGATGTGTGTCCTTCAATCTCAATGTCACCTCTATCAATGAGATCTTGTATGATGTTCTTCAGTCGATGAAAATTTCCTATTTTATGACCCTTGCTCTTATGAAATTCACAATATTTGTCATCATTCCACCAAATTGGTTTAACCTTTGGCTCATATGGAGGCAGATCTAGAATAGTAATTATTTTGTTTGCCACTAGTTTTTTGAAAACTGATTCTAGTGGTTCTCCCGGTGGAGTGTACTTCTTTTGTGACTTGGAAGTTGTTTGAGTATTCACTTAATTGTTTGTAGAGCTTGATCCAGAAAAAATGATTTTGGGTCATACCGTATTGGCATCAACAACACCATCATTGACTATGTTCTTGTTTTTGTTCCAAGATCTTTTCTTGTATTTTCCTTTATAGTCCTCTTTGTTTTCTTTGAATATCTTAATTACTCCTTTCTCAATTAGGACCTTCTCTGTTGCTAAGCCTTTTTCAATAATGTCCTTGAAGATGGACAAACAAGCTTTCCTTAGGTCATAACTAATGTCTTTGTTAACATTCTGAGTGAACATTTCTACCATTTGTTTCTGTGGAATTTCGCAAGAGCATCTGCTGACTAGATTTCTCCATCTTTGTAAAAATGATGAAAAAGATTCTCCATCCCTTTGCTTGGTGTCGCACAAAGTAGTGACTGATATGTTTGTCTCTATGTTGTATGAGAAATGTTGGATAAATGTCTCTGCTAGATCACCCCAAGACTTACTTCCAAGTGGGAGTTGGGAGAACCATTCCATAGCTTGATCACCTAAGCTTTGTGGGAATAATCTCATCAAATATGTCTCTTCTGTTGCTACCTCAATGCAGACTGTGAAAAATTGTCTTATGTGTGCCTTAGGATCCCTTTTTCCTCTGTACTTATCAAACTTAGGTGTCACAAAGTGTGTAGGAAATGGAGGCATTGGAATGCTTTTGTCAAATAGATAGGGACATATGTCTCTCATTGTGTAAGTTGGCTTCGGTGTATTTATGTCCTCCATTTTCTTTTGTAAGTCCTTGATTTGTTGTTCCAAATTGTTCTTAGGTGGAGATCGACTTCTTAGACCATACCCCATGCCTGAAGCATTGGGTGGGTGAGGAGCATGTTGCATATATGGATGATATTGATTGTACACATGTTCATATGGAGGAGGTCTATAATGATGTTGCATATATGGACCACTTGGTATAGAGTCATGATGAGGAACAAAATATCTGCTTTGTCCATGTATACCATACTTTATAGGCATGTCATGAGTTTTTTCTATTGTGTTGTCCCCAAATTTGACATGGGGTTTTCTTGTGTCCAAATTTTGATCATGCCTTTGAATATTCAATTGCTTTGGTGGTTGATCCTTAGCATTGGTATGCAATAGAGCATATTTTTCAGCATAAGACTTCCATAATGGTCTGCGAAGGTGAGTACCATATGCTTGACCATGTGTGTATGGGACCTCGGGTTTTTGAAACAAAGATGATGGTGATTCAGGCACCATATGTTGTCCTCTATTGCCTCCACTATTAAGCCTCCTTTCATCCATGTTGAGGTGAGGTTGTTGCAAAGGTCGATTTTCCATTATTTGAGACATGTCAAAATCATGAGGGATCTTGGATCCACTTTGTGCCATCACTTGTAAGAAATATTGTCTATCTCTCCTCATTATTTCCTCAACCAATCTATTGAAATGGGGATCCATAATGGAATCTTTTACTTCTACTGAATGTACGGAAATGTTGTCCATATTGTCATTGTGTGTACCATTGTTGTTTATAGTGTCCATGTTCTCAACATTTGGAATGTTTCTATAGGCATCCATGTCAAGTAATGTAGTATGATTAGAATTGAAGAAGATATCATTGTCATACTCATAGGAACTCATGTTTGTGGACTCTTGAGCCTCTTTAGCTTCTCTCCTAGATTTTTGGAAACAGGTTTCAACCATGAACTAGGTATTGACCAAGATGTGTGAGACTAGATGAAAATTGAAAGAGTATGGAAGACCAATAGTTGAATGGATTGTAAATGAATCTGAGGTGTACTTGCAATGTCCAAAGTGTAAGACCAAGTATGTATGTAGTAGAGTAGGTGTGGCTTCCAAAGAGATGATAGTTTCTCTTGATGAGATAACTTGACCTTGACTCTAAGTAAGACCAAATGAGACCCAAAGGTGATAGACCTTGATGAGGGACCACTTAGCAAAATGTTGTTGTATGTAATGTGTTGACAAAGTATGATGAGGACAAGCAAGTGACCTTTTGACTCAAGTTTAGACAAATGTGAATGTAATATAAGGTGTAAAGCAATGATGGACTTTGTGAGACCCAAAAACAGGTTGAATGCTAGATGAAAACCCAAAGAGATAACCTAGGAAGCTCAATAAGTCTGAAACTAACTGTTCTTGTTTGCTGGATTGCAAAAAAATTTCAGTTCTAAACACAAACGTGTCTGTATACTTCACAGACGTGGTTATATGACATAGACGTGTTTCTCAGATTTTGTAAATGCAATGTTGCTCAAAAGACATAGACACGTTTAGATAACACAAACACAGTTATGTCAGACACAAATGCGTTTCTGAAAACTTTATGCAATTTTTCCAATGTGTGAAGTTGCTTGTTGTGACTAAATCTGAATTTTTGACTATTTTTTATGACAAGAGGACACAGTGTTGATGAGGACTCAATGTTCGCAAGTTTTTTGACTCAAAATGACTTAAAGAGAAGTGTGTTGTTTGATGTAAAATTGTTTTGCATACACTTGAAGACACAAAAGACACAATGTTTTGATGTTTGGTCTTGAAATGTTTGATTGTTCAAAATAAGACAAGCACAATTCTTATGACTGGCCAGGACAATAGTTGTTGATCTCACATGGGGTTTCCCCCGAGGTTACGTTATTCAGAGTGGATACTTAGATTCTTGACCCCACTGGCTCCACCCTCGGCACTCACTTCTTGGGGCAGCCAAGCATCAGTCCCCACAAAAACTCCCTGTGGCAAACTTTGTATCTCTACTAAGAATCGTATGTGTGTGGGTTACTCTAGAGGTCCGACCTCCTGACCCAACAACTAGAAGGATTTTGGCTTCTAAAATAAAAAGGTGCTAGTAAGGGCATTCGCTCGTGTGGCCATATATACGGCACTTTCAGCTCTGTAAATACAGAAGGCTCCCAGCCGGTAGGGGTTATGCCCTACAACTGATCAAATAAATTTGATCAAACGGGTTTATGGGGAGACATAGTGTCGGTATGAACTAATCAGCACACGTTATCCATAGTTTTCACCATGAATACAGTAGTTTATAGTGGTTTGGAAGAGGTGGGTTTTCCTCGCTACCACTTGGGTCGTTCTCTCCTCACTAGTAGTCCTAATGACCACACGGGGAGACAGACCCTCTAAAGATAAAATAAAAAGAGCCTATTGCCCAAGACACAAAGGACACTGGTTCAATTTTAGTGCACCAATTGAAGTGTTTGCTAATCTATGAAAACAAGGCACACAATAAAAATCAAAAACCCTTGCCAAGATCCTGCAACAAAGATTTGTTAGTAGTTTGGATTGTTTCAAATGATCACCCCTTTCTACAAGCACACAAGTTAGGTAAACTTTTAGATCCAAAAGACTTTATGAAATAGGGGCCTTCAACAAAATGATTTTTCTTTCAAAACAAGTTGCACCAATTTCATTAGATCTAAAGATGTTAGCTCAATATAAACCAGATCTGAAATTCGAATGACGAAAAATCAAATCAAAGAAGCCGAAATGTAACAACTGAACATAGACACGGTTATAAGTAACACAAACGCTATATAAATATGCAAATGCTATTCCTGAACACAGATGCGGTTCCTAAATACAGACACTTATGGAGACATCACAGACGCGAATAGGGAACACAGACGCGTTTTCTGGAATCTGCAAAACAAAAAAAAAATACTATCGAAGATGCAAACGCAGCAGAAAATACAAAACGCGATCCGAATGTATGAAGACATGAAAATATCAAAATGTTGTCGGAAATGTCAGATCTGCAACTTCAAAAACACAAAATCTGCACAAAAGATGTTAAATGCAAAAGGGACAAGAGTCCCACCGGGTGTGCCAAAATGTATACGATGAAAATGGATTACAACAATATTGAAAGACTAAATGAATTCAACCATAAAACCCTAGCCTAACAACAACAAAGATCCACCATAACATATGAAGATTACTTAAGACAATGCAAATCAAATGAAATCACAAAGATTATACCATCACATGTCCAATAGGGTTTGAATCTCCATTCCTCCTATCTCCATTGATCTTGCTTGATATATTTGCTCTTAGATTTTATGTGCACAAGAGCTCAACAAAGAACGGAAGTGTGGTTGCAAGTAGGATTGCATATGAAAGTTCAAATGCGTAAAGTAGTCGAATAATCATCGGGGGTTTGATAATGAGGGAAGCATCTCCTTATATAGAAGACACTATAAGAAATGGAAGGATAAGATTAAGAGATGTAAAAGATAAATGGTCGGCTATGATTAAAGGGTAGGTAGAGAAAATAAGAAAATAATAAGAGGGTAGGTAGTGTATGAATTTAGAGATGAATGACATGTGTCATAGGTAGAAAAGGTTAATGAATTAATTAAATAAATAAAGTTTCATTTAATTAATAGAAGAAGTGGGATCAATTAAATAAATAAGATATTTATTTAATTTAGGCAAAGGATAATTTAAATAAATAAATATATTTATTTAAATGAAAAATAAAGCTAGAAGAAGATAAATGAATTAATTAAATAAATAAGGATTCATTTAATTAATAGAAGAATTAGGCTAAAGTAATTAAATAAATGAAGATATTTATTTAATTAGACATGACAATTTTAGATCTCTACAATATTCAACACAAATCAATTGTTTGAACACCCTGTGAAATATATACTAGTATATACAGCCTACTAATATAAAATTCCTACATATCCTCAGTATAGTAACTTGGACCAACTATAAGAGAACAAGGTTAGTAGAAACGCTTACTGGAATGATCCTTTATCTCCCATATCTTCTGCAGAAACTAATTCACTTGATTAGGGTTAAGATCAACCTCGCCAATCATAGTATAGACTAATTCACTTATTTAGGGTTAAGATCATTTGAAGGCACCATCTAACTGTGGGTTGTCATTGGAGAAAGGTTGTCCAAAACAAAGTCGAGATAGAGCAGTTACAATTCTTTCTACACAGTAGAACAAGCTGTTGCCTACATTTTTCCCTTTCTCATCTATAAAAAAACCATCTCCTTCCTCTTCATAGAAAGGAAGCTTCACTTCATTATCTTTAATGCTTAACTCCATGGTTATATATACACAACTTCTGGAGCTTTTTCTTTTCTGCACAGAGTTTGGCTCGGAAATAGAACTGTGACCACTAAATTTTTAACCAAATCATTTTATTTAATATATGTGGGTCTGATTTTTTTTGTTAAGTCAAACCTATGGACAAATTACTGTGGCTGTGTTTTTCTTATTAGGTTTTAGGCCATGAAATTTGTCAACCATTTGAAAACAATGGACGCCAATACAGTGATGATCATTCTACAGACGAAGAGGAAGGGCCCTCGAAATAAATCATTACTGTATTTTTAAAGAAAAATAGACTCACGTTTCTCTTTCTTTTATCCTGACTGGGATATAATTCTATGGGTGTCATTTTAGATGCCACTGCGAATAGGTCTACTTTTGTTGGTGATGTTGTATATTTAGTTTTAATAAATTTAATTTATTATATGAATATTAGTGTGTATTGAGGATAAGTTTAATTAAGTATTTTTTTCATATATTAGTAAGAATTTATTTAAGAAAGTCGTATGTATTTAATTAAAGTGGTTATATTTTTTCTTGTAATTTTTCAAAATTGTTTGTTTATTATTTTATTTTATTTGATCATAAAATAATTGAAAGGACCAACATCCATAATATTAAAACCAAAATTAAGGTAAAAAACGATAAGTCTATAATGTCAAACAAACCAGATGAAATTACAAAGAGCATTCCTTTCAAAATTCTAAAATTCTATATATCAGCCATCTATACATCTTCTATCATATGATCAAATACAAAAACCCATAAAATCCTTAAACCAACTATTGAGCCTGAATAAAGACTAAACAAAACAAAATTACTAACAACACATCAAACTTCCTGACCTCCAATCAACTCATGTGTATCTTCATTTTCTGAGTCCTCCACCAAGACTAGGGCATCCACCTGCAATTATCCTTCAAGCCCTTCGAGACGAATGTAGGTTTTGATCCAGTAGCCAAGAACATAGAGGAGATGTCAGTATTAACAAAATATCTAATGTCCGTATTTATGAATTCATCTCCCAGAATAGACATAACTGCATGTAGGACAATTGGGTGGTTATATCTCATGATAGATCTCAGGCACTTCTCACCAATTTCACCTAAAAAGGCCATTTGTTATTTGGAAGTTGTTAGGTGAATCGAAGTCTCCATTTCTTTCTCAGACTCAATTCATCCAAAATCCTATCACTATTTAGAAAAAGCATCCCCATAGATCTTATTATTCAAAAAAAATTGGATTCTTCCTCAAATAATAGGAAATTTAAAAATGCTTCAATTTCATTCTCTGCATCTAACTTATCTCGAGAAATGATGACTTTGCTTCATAAATGCGATGCAGACGATACCTCTAGTCACTTTTTCCTTTCAATGAGTTACCTTTCCATCATTACCTGAAGGATCTAACAACTATCTTTAATGCTAAAATTCATACCACTTTTAGTGATCCCCCTAAACATGTTCCTTAAAAACTTGACAAAAAAATTATCTCAGCCACCTTTCTTGTAAGATATATCTCAGCCATCTTACACCTATATTCGCTCGCTTTGCTACATGTTAAGCCAAGAAATCTCCACTGAAACTTTAATCAATCACTATCTTCAAACATACACACTTCCTAGATCATGACGATATCCCTTAAATGATCTTTGACAAAGTACTAATTTTGAAATCTTCACACCACCTTGGCGATCTCTTGAAATCTAATCATGTCAAAGACTGCCCTTTTGGTTAAATCCTTTTTGATGCTTCTCATGATTCACTTCAAATACTAAACTAGAAGTCTTGTCACCCTAGATTAAAGTTTTCACAAACTAAGAAATGCATCCTTGCTAGACCGCCAACTTAGCTATATGATATCCGGTTTAGATTTACTTGATGACATATCTCCCTTTTGACGGTTGAGATATTGTCTTCTATCTAATAGCAATCTTTGCTAAGTTTTCTGCCATGTCATTCCCATCTCTATAAATATGGCTAATTCTAAAGTCCTCCAACTTATTCTTGTATTGGATAAAGCCAATGTACAAGCATCTAGTTGGGTGACGTATTCTTTCTAATGGCATTAATGATTATCATAGAGTCACCTTCAAGATGAATTTTCCTAGCTCTAATTTTAATTCTCATCTGCAATCTAAGTAGAGCTGCTCTGATTTCCTTCATGTTATTAGTGGTTTTACCTTATGCTATTAACTATTCCACAATTATTTTCCCTCTTCATCACGGGAAACATGTCCCATTCCACCCTAACTAGGGTTCCCTTTGGCTACTCCATCAAAGTTAATTATTTTAATCCAACCTTTCTAAGGAGGCTTCCATTGACTTCTTTCCTTGAAAGTGGGGACTTGCTAATCTTACCTCCTCCTGAAGATGTCGAAATGATTAGATCATTAAACTTCTTAGACATTACCTCATCCCATTTGGTGAACTAATTTTCCATAGCCATTCGATATTTTGCTAGAACATTTGATAGTTACATAATTTTTTCCTCTATCTTCAGACATAAAATCTCCTCTAACATCTCTTTGTCTTGAAATATTCTACGATTCTGCTCTTTCCATATTACTATAGAGCTCGTATAATTTTCCATAAGCATCCAAACAAACCATTCTTTCCCATATTTTACCAAATCTTAAGCCAATCAATTAACTGTTTCGGTAGAGGACATTGAAAATTCAGTTTGGCTAAAAAGTGGTTCCAAAACTTAATAGCATAGGAGCAACCAAGCAATAAATTATTCATTATTTTAGATTGCTTCTTACACAGAATACATCTACATGCCCCTTGAATACCCATTTTATCCATTCTATCTTATGTAAGTATTTTTCCTATATTGCTAGCCACACAAACACCCCTGCCTTTGGGAGACAATGATTATCCCACAACAATTTACAAGGCCATCCTTCCCTAGATATAGTAGCTTCTTTGATTTTATCACCTAATGTAAATTTATATGATCCAGTCCTAGATCTACACCACCTTTGTCTATTAATTTTGTCGGATGGGACAACAATCCTCTAGCTTAGTAACCTATTTAAGAACTCAATCTATTCCCTTGGAATGTCTAATTCCTCCAATGATTTCTACTCACTTTGGCTTATTCCATCCTTCTAGATTATTGATCCATAATTATTCACTTTTGTCCCCTAGATATGAATAGCCTCTTTTTTAATATCCTCCATATTAGAAACATCTGCTAAATTCTCATAGTCACTCAACGAATCAGTCCAGAATGAGGTATTTTGATCATTACTAGCCTCCCATGTTACATGCTTGGTTATTACATCTCTACAATCCAAGATATAGTTTTGAATAGCCCAGCCTCTTGGGGATCCATTATTGTGAAAATTCATGTGGGGTCATCAGAATATATACTTTCTTCATAGGTATCTAACCCATTTCTAATCACCCTTGGTATATAGATTCCAGACTAATTTATCCCAAATTGCTAGATTCATGATCACAAACTATCTTACACTAGCACCACCCGCTTCTTTTGGAGTGAAATTTATTTCCCATGCTACTAATGGAACATTATTCTCCCCACACAATCCATTCCAAAGGAATCTTCTCATAATCTTGTTTAGTTCCTCTTCTACTACCATTGAAATTTTCAGGAAAGACTTCAAGTATACTAGTATGACTAATAAAACTATCTTAATCAGTAATAACTTCTGAGATGAAGACAACCATTTCTCTTTCCAAGATCCCATTTTATTAGAACATCTTCTTATTAGATTTTTCCAATAAGACTTCTTGTTTATTCTAGCGAATAATGGAGTTCTCAAAAAAATTACAGGGAAACTTGTCACTTTCAAGTTTAAGATTTTAACAATATTCGTATGAAGGCTAGGATGGGTACTAATTTTTTTTTTTTATTTACTCCAATTAATGTGTTAGTTGAAGCTTTGCAATATCTATTAAGGAGGCTTTTAATATTTTTTGTTTCCCCCTACTAGACTAGCCAAATAACATCGTATGATCTACAAATTGCTAGTGAGAAATAGGTTCCATTCCATCTGCCACCATTATCCCATGCCATTTTTCACACCTCTTTACCTTGTTAATATATCTCCTTAAAGTTTCTCCCATGATAATGAAAAGAAAGGGGGAGATTGGATCACCTTGTCTAATACCTCTTTTCAAGATAAAGAAACCATGGACAACTCCATTCATAAGGATTGAAAATTTAGGGCTTGAGATACAACTACTAATTAATTTAATCCAATCGCCACTAAATCCAAATCTCTTCAAAACTTCACAAATAAAACCCATGTCTACTTATTCATATACCTTGAGGATATTAAGTTTTAAAATCAGACTTGCCTACAATCTAGCTTTCCTTACCAAATGAATTGCTTCATGGGCTAATATGATGCCTTCAATAATTGATCTTCTTAGGGAAAAGGTACTCTACTCTTCTAAAATGATTGACCTCAATACTATCTTCAATCTATTTGCAATGATTTTAGAAATTATCTTATAAATTGTGTTGCATAATGCAATCAACATAAAATCATTCATAGATTGAACTTCTGTCTTTTCGATATTAGAGCTTAAAAATATGACTTAAGGCCCCTAGGGCAGTTTTCTTCTTTCTTGATTATTTTGCCTCCTTGAATACATCTTCTCCTACTATATCCCAAAAGTATTGAAAAAAACTAGTTGGGAATCCATCTAGGCTTGGGGTTTTCTCTGCGTTCATTTGGAAAATTGCCTCTTTGACTTCATCCTTTGAAATCTTTTTGAATAGCTCCTCGTTTTGTTAATCTGTGATAATGGAAGGAATAGACCCCCAAAAGTCCTCTCTATCCTCACTATTAATAAGCTCCTCACCATTGAATTTTGATTCAAAATATAGGAGTGCCTCTTTATTGACCTCTTACGAGTTTTGAGTGAATGTCCCATCTTCTCTTCTAATATATGTGAATCTACTTCTCTACTTATTGGCATTTGTCATTTTATGAAACAAAAATAGTATTTTTGTCTCCTTTTTTTAGCCATATTTCTCAGGATTCCTGACTCTAGAAAACCCCATCCCTTCCCAACAATTCATATATCTCTACTTTCAATGTCTTCTCTCTTTCATATTTCTCTAATCTCGTACCTTTCTCAATAATGAGTTCATTGAGATTTGAAATCTCATTCTCTACTCTCTGTTTTTCCTATTAAAAAAAATTGAAATGGGCTTTATTCCGCTCCTTTAACTTAGTTTTAATATACTTTAGTTTTTTATTGAGTTGAAACATTTGGGATCGGTCCCAATACTTTATCTCCTTCAACTATATCACTACCATCTATTCTTGAATCCTAAGTCTCTTAACCACATATTTTCAAATTTAAAGGGGTTACCTACAACATTATCGTCTTGATTGATGATTAATTGGAATAGGTAGTGGTCTGATCCTATGAATGGAAAGATTGAGACTTCATAGTATTGCATTTGATTTCCCCAACAACCCACACTCAAAAATTTGTCTAGCCTTTCTACTATGTTGTTAAATCCCTTCATTCAATTTTTCAATGTAAAGTTCCCATTTCTTGCTTGTAGATCCTTTAGTTGATTACTATCTATGAACATTTGAGACTCAGACTGTGATGTAGTTACTCTCCTTAAACCACCCATCTTTCCCTAATTATTCCTGGCGGCATTGAAATCACTTGCTATAATGTCTTTTTATTCTCTAAAATTCTCAATTTTATCAGTAAGATGTTGCCACAACTCTCTTTTCTATATAGTTGGGATTGGACCATATACATTAATGAAGAAGAACTTTACATTTCTATGAAGCATTTTGTATTTCATCAAAATCCACCACTTATTGTCTTCCAACACTAAACCATGTACTTTTATCATATTCCAAATAACTCCTATCCCCCTTGAAGCTCCATCAAATTCCATAAAATACTCTCTCCTTTATTTCCAGTTGTTTAATTCCACAAAATGCCCTCTCCTTGGTTTCTAGTTGTTTATACATGTGTATTATTTTTTATATTATATATTGTGTATCTATTTTAAGTGCTCATTTAAACTTATCAAGTATCTCTTTTCAACATTTGTATCTACATTTTCATTCTAATAAAATATTCATGTATTGCATCTTTAATCTTTGTTTGACATATTGGATTTAAATTTATCTTTTTTTTGTTATTTACATCTTAGGTTTGCGTAAGCATCTATACAAATTGTATATAGTACTAGAGAATTCTATATTAAATTTAACATGATATCAAAGCATGTTGATGATTCAATATTTTTCTAGTTCCATTGAAGGTTAAGGCACCATTTGTGACATAATTTTGCATACTTGTTTTCTAAATGGACCAGTTTCTAGGCCACACCATTATGTTTCAAGGATCCAATAAAACTATTTTTTCCTTTCATTTTATCTAGTCAATAAATTGAAGGAAAATTTGGATGGATTTAAATTTCTAGGTATTCCTCGTGATGATTCATAGGCTACACTACTTCAATATATTTGGGATCAAATACAACACTATGTTTGTGTGCAAATTGTTCCAAATCCTTAGGATCCCTTGTTATTTATCAATTTTTAAAACATGTTATCAAGGCATTGCAAAATTCTATTCTTTTGGTCACAGATAAAATATATAAAATCATTTAAAATTTATAATATTCACTAGTGTAATACGAAACAATAAGATAAAAAGTATCTTAAAATTATCATTAAACTATGGAATACAACTTTAAAAACTTGATTTCATATCATTTTAAATCTTGTTTTATTCTTATTTATCTATTAGAATATTGTGTGCATGAAATGTGGTTTCAATGAAATGAATAAAACATGTTAATCATTCAAAATCACAAACCAAAAAAACATTAAGATAGGATGGAAGAAGAAAAATAAAGAAGAGATGCAAACCAAATTTAATCCCAAAATAGTCTCCTTGATGCAAATATTTGTCCTTTCTAAATGAATTTGATGTGTTATCATGATATTGACAAGGTGCTTCAAATACTCAATCTATGGTTGTTGAAGACATGAAGGTTATGGCATGAAGATAATTGTGATAGTATGGATTCCTCAAGGTAGCATGAAGTTGTCACAATGACATGAGCTCTTCGAATTATCCTCTTGCTTTCTTGAATGTTGCATAATGAAAGAAGTGAGAAGAGTTTTGTCTAAGTGTAGGAGAAAATGAGATGGAGGGTAATGATTGAAAATTGGAGATCAGGGGTGAAGAATAGTTAGGGTTTTTACCTCTCATGAGAGGTTGACAAGTGTCAACCTTAGAAGAGGTGAGAGGACATGGGGGATTGTGAGAAGTGGTGGATGAAGTGTAAGAAAGATTTTCCATAAAGGCATTTCTTGTTTCCACACTCAAGGGTACTTTGCAAAAAGGAATACAGGAAATTTGTAATTCCTTAGTGGAGACAAATGCAAAAGACACCCATGTGGGTCTTTCTCAAAATTAGTTGGAATTTAAAGTTTATGTGGCTTGAGGAGAAGGACACTTATAGAAAAATTGACTTTGTAGCCTACTCTTTATGACTAGGAATGTGTACATGTTTAGAGGAGGTGATTAGAAGAATAAACATGGATTGGAGTGCAAGTGGGAAATGTAGGAGGATGTGACATCTAGAGAGAGAATGAGTGAAGGAATTAAAAATTTAGTTTTAATTCCAAGTGGGAAAAAGGAGATATTTTAAATTAATTTAAATTCAAAATGTGGAAGAAAATGCAAGGAATTTTATCAAAAAAATATGTTCATTTTTTTAATTAAATGTGGCGAGGAACCATAGTTAAATTAAATAAATTAATTTACTTAGAACTATTGAAGAAATGGACTTTAATTAAATAATTAAACTATTTAATTAATAATTGGACTATAGAGGAAGGGGATTATAATGATTAATTTGATCAAATTCAGGTGTCTACATTTTGCCCCTCTTCAAAATGGTGTTAGAATAACATTATTTTGAGGAAAAATTAAGATGTTGGTAACATGAAGAAAGTCAAGCGAAAATATGCCCCAGATGACAAAAACACTGGTTGAACTAGCAAGGATAGGTGATGCTCCCTCGAGAGGGTAGATGGAAAAGAAAGGGTCCTAGGAAGCTTCTTGATATGAAGAAATGGAAAAAAGGAGGTAGAGAAAGGCATAAATGTGGTGGAAAAAGAGGAAGAAATGGAGTGGATAATAGAAAGTGAGGTGGAAAATAGAGACCATATGAGAAAACGAGATGAAAAATAGAGCTCATATGAAGAAATGAAAAGAAAATTAGGGTTATGGGTGACCCTATATAACAGGAAATTAAAAATTTACCCCTCATTTTCACCCATAGAGTTAAAATAAAGAGTAAATCTAGAGCATTTTAAGCGCAAGAGATAATGACGACTAGCAGACATCAGAGGCATCACAGTAAAACATGGTTTGAGATGTACAATGTATTTGGAGGTCAGACCCACAAGTATGTGTCAAAAACCTATATCTTGTACCAGTCGTCCCTTATGTAGGAGCACATCTATCCAACCAAGCAACATCTATAGGATTTACCCTATATAATAGGAAATTAAAAATTTACCCCTCATTTTCACCCATGGACCCAAAGAGACCATATGCCTAGGGAATGTTGTTGTTAGAAGAGCTCTACAGGAGATGTATATGATGTACTATCATGGAGGAAGGAGCATAGAGTTTATGGCCCCATTCTAGGTTTGGGCGTGGGAACATATCATAGTGACATGCCCCATGGTAGTCAGGATAGACAAAGTAGATGGAGATCTAGTGGTATATAGTTGTAGTGGCAGACTCAGATATGTGGGTGTGCAGGGCACATATTATTGGATACATTTGTTGGACTAGTAGGTGGAGGGTAATGTGATATGGAGCCCTTATAGAGACATAGTAAGATGACCTAAGGATCACCTACACATCCCCTACATGACCACTCAAAAAAAAAATATTGACCAAAGAGATTTCATCATTGAGAGATACATGCCAAACTAAGTACATCGGCCTTTGGTATTAGATAGGACATCCTAGGACTACCACATAGGTTTTCATAGTTGAGCCGAGAGGGGAGGATATGGAAGTGACCTATGGATAGAGATGAGGCTAGAAAGGAGTGGAGAAGTTTGGAATTGGTAATATGGGAGCCTGTAGGTGGAGTTGATGATTTGGATACCGTTGTCCAATATGCATAGTGGTTGAGGGGATAGAGGCCACCATCAATCAGGTCATCAATATTTTCTCCTCCCATAATAGTGAGGAGATTGGTAGGTAGGGAACGAGGGAGGAGAGGAAAGGGAGGCAGATTGCTATTGCTTGGGTTAGGCAAGGGAGGAGAGACAATGGATCCTATCATGGAGTTTATTAGATGGAGGTGATAGATGATAAGGGAGAGGGAGAGTAGGAGATAGAACCAAAGAGTTGGGTGGAGGCAACCAAGTCGATTGAGATGGATGATCCTATGAGAGCGGAGCCATAGGGTATAAGGAGGGGGGAAAGTACCCTATAGTAGTACCAATCACCTTCTTGCCTAGACAGATAGGCAAAGCACAGGATAGAGGGATAAACATAGGCTAGATGTGGATGTACAGGTTGAGCAACATACCCAGGTCGTACAAAGCCTAATACGATAGATAGATGCTTCCAACAAATTAGTGCTTATGCTCCTCTTACACTTATTTTTATTCTTATCATAATATTCTTGAGCCAAGTCAAAAGAAACATCTAAGCATTTGAATATCTTGTCAAAGAATTTGACATCCAAATTGATAACCACTTTCCCATTTGAATCTAATAACTCAAACATATCCACGTGCCCAATTTTTAGTATCCTTGATGCCTTTGATGTTTGAGAAATCTAAAATCTCTAGAAACATGTTCAAATATTTTTGGTACTTGTGCTTCGTGATTTTGCTCAAAGATTGCTCTAACATCTAAGGCTACAAAATTGTCTAACAAAATCTTATTGGAGTTAGAAAAACTTATGATTTGATAAAACTTGTAAATGGGGTTTTAAAACCCAATTTACAATAATAGAAGAGTAAAACTTGCTAGTTAGGTTTTAAAACCTAATTTGCCAATGACTATGACAAAAATAGTAGAAAGATGTAAATTAGGTTTCAAAACCCAATTTGCATTTGAGAGGGTCTAACATGGAAATCGGGTTTTGAACATTGATTTTCAAGTTGAGGAAGAACTTGTGAATCAAACATAAGGTGCTTGTCGATTTTTAAAACCCAATGACCAACTAGGGTGAGTCGAATCATCAAAACATGCTCATTGGGTTTTAAAACCCGATGAGTAAGTTACCAATGGATAAAATTGACTCAAGTGTTGGTTGGAGTTTGAAACCCAATCAACACATTAACAAGTGTTGATCAGATTTCAAACCCCAAACAACACAAGTGTGTTGGTGGTATTTCACAAATTTTGGTAGACATCATTGTTGGTTGGGATTCACATCCTGGTCAACAATTGTGGCAACAATAAAGGAAACCATAGTGTCGGGTGGGATTTGTATTCCACACAACGTAGGTTATGTGTTAGGTAAAGTATAAACTCCACCTAACACTTGTAACTTCTTGGCAACACCCTTCTATGTTGAGTGGGGTTTATACCGCAACCAACATAGAAGACATGTTGGTTGGAGTGTAAACCCTGATCAACAAGAAGCATTGGAAATTAATTGAAACAAAAAGGATGACCCAAGCTTGTAAAATTGAACCATACCCTTAAAGAAATGGGTACAATTTGGTTTGTAGGCCCAGGTTGCATCCATTCTAACATACACGTAAACAAACAAAAGAAAAACAAAGAAAAGAGAAACAAGAAATAAGAAAAGTACCCACAAAAATTATCACGCACTTGGACAAGTCCACACGCTGAGAGGGAATATTGTGCTAAAAAAAAGATTAGAACAATTAAATGAAAACAAAATGACCAAAAAGACATAAAAAACATATAAATAGAGTCCTATCAAAACTCAAAAACCTAACTGCAAAGTCATTAATGACATACGTGCAACATTAATGCTTGCACTTCAAACCCTGCAACTTTGGAAAAAACGACTCAATAACTTGTAATTCAGGATTTAAAATCCAATTTACAAGTAATGACCAAAAATACGTAGTTTCTGATTTTAGACCCAAAATTAAAATAAAAAAAACTAACTTCTCAAGAATGCTTAAAAGGAACACTAAAAATGACATACACGATTTTCAAGGCAATGACAAAAAATAATTCCTCGAGAATCACATTAGAGGTTTCAGGTAACAAAATGGGAAAAATTTGAGAGGGGTTATCCACAATTTTGAACTTACTCAGAATTGAGGATAACGGACTCATACTCAATCTGCAATTCTTAGAAGACCTTGCGAGGAAGTTGATTTTTTGAAATAAGATCATGTTTTGTTTCCTCGCCCGAGAGTGTAAGCTAGGATTACATGTTGAGTCCTCACAAAGCTTAATCTTCCCATTCTCACAGAACATACGCCCTGAAGTAAAGTGACCCGACATATTGGCATTTGATTCCACCTAACGGGGGTCCTCGTGAATGATCTCCTGGGTGCGTCTACAAAACTTAGATTGGATGCGAAGCTCCTTGGGAAAGGGTTTGGACAAGTTCATCAATATCCAAACATGGATAGGGAGGTTTGTATATTCAAAGGGCCTAAGGTCGTGCTTAACAAATATGCTAATCTGGTTGGCAAGAGTTTGAACGATATCCAGATCTCTATATTCAAGGGGAAGAGAAGGAAACTTGAACCAGAACGGGGCAAATTTAATCGGGGACGAGGAAGGGTCAAAGTTGGGGAACCAGATTTGAGTAAAAAGCCCATAACCCTCAAGGAAGGAGAACTTAGATCTGTGAGCTGAATCTTTAGCAAATTTGTCAGAGAAAATAACAATGAAAAAAATTTCCCTACTTGCAAAACCCCAGCCCAAGGAGCATGACTCCACCAAATGTGGATGCCATTCTCCTCCGCCCCTATATCTAATATTCAGTATACATTAATTGTTTCTTTGCCTGGTTCAACAATTTCTAGGTGAAATCATGATCGCAAACTTATGCATGCTGAGATGATGAGAAGATGTTATGGCTATATCAGTCTATGGACGCTTCCCTTTGTTTGCGCCAGTAGAAGTGGGGGGTTTTGGATCCTTCTTTGCAGCTTGATCTCTCTGAAGTCTGAAATACAAGTACATGCACAATTAAAAGTTGACTCTTAGTAAACAAAGTTTCTGGATATTATTGTCAACGGAAATTTATTGTAGTTTCTTTCGTATGGATGTTAACAATGGAAAATTTAAAAATAATATTTAAATTTTTTTAATGAGTAAGACGTGTATTATTACTTTTTATTAATTCAAAAGGATACATTATTCAGGAAAGAAAGTACGTGGTAGAAAGACACACCCTTCAAAGCAATCTCTAACTGAATTTCAGTGTGCATTAAGCTCCCAATTAATCAATAGATTTGGATTGAAAGATTATAAATTATGAAAGATCTACTATCCTCTACTGAATAAATCTAGAAAAATATTCAACAAAAACATTGACCAAAGTAATCCCAGAAAGAAATGTAGAGCAAACAAGATGAATCAAACCATTGTAAACTACTAGCTAATTTTACTGTGCATTAATTATTATTATTATTACCTTCATCCAGCTGAAATCATTATCACAAGCTTATACATTCTGAGAAGATTTTATGGCTCTATCAGTCTGTGGACCTTTCCCATTGCTCGCAACAGGTCAAGTCCGTGGTTTTGGGTCCTTCTTTGAAGCTTGATTTCTCCGAAATACAAAAACATGCACGAAGTTCCTCAATCCTATTGTCAACAGAAGTTAGATTGTTTGAAATCCTTATAAATGCATACTTTTGACGGTCTAATACATGCAAATCCCACAATAAAAACTCTCTCACAGTGAATTATGGCATTTCCATATATTAGACTGTCAAAAGTATGCATTTATACGGATTTCAAACAATCTAATTTCTTCTGTGTATTACTTTTTACTTTTTACGTATTATGCCATGCCAGCAGAAAGAGTTCATGACAGCATTGTAGCAATGACTCATATAAAACCTAATTCCAAAACTTGGACGTTCTGGTATACAATCTAATTACTGATTCTTTCAAACTTGAAATCAAATCAAGACTAATCGTAGAGTTGATTTTTTCAAAATTAAATTAAATTAATTTTATTGATGGATCAAATAGTTTGATTCAAAATGTTATTTATTGTAAATTCCTATAATAGATCTGTTATTTATAATAATTCAGAAATTAAGATATTAATTATTATAAATTATAAAAACTTCATAAATTTGAAATCAATACTAATCAGATGGATAAGAATGAAATTATTATCTATGGGTGCAGGTTAAATATGTTTATAACCCTAAAATCACACAGAATAGTAACAAAGTACTACTGTTTTATTTTTCACACTTTTCATCGAAATTACACAGGTTTATTTTTGACAAGTAACTCTCGCTCGGCAATCCTCTGCACGCCTCCATGAGTCTGGGGACCCCTTCCTGTATTAGGAGGAGGAGGAGGAGGAGAGTGTGGACCCTGTAATGTTCCAGAGTCTGCAAAAAAGAAGCAACACCAAACATCAATCCTTGTAACACATGCTCACATAATTATATTCAATTCAAATTAATTTTTCAAATTGTCTGTTATAATATATTATAGTATGAATCTTAAAAAATAAATCATAAAATGTGATCATTGATCATAATCTTGATGATGGACTATAGACTGTGATCCAAAACGTCATACAACAAAATCATACAAAAAATTCTAGAAACAAAGCAACAATCATTATGAACTGTGGAAATCGAATCTATCTTACGTAAACACTCAATCTTGTTCTCTCTTTAACTAAAGAATAGTTAGAATAAATGTATACTAAAATGACTTAGTTATTTATTCCATTAATATTATCTTTTGGTTCTTTACGGAATCATCTGCATCAACAATGAATGAATGAAAAGAAAAAAGAAAAAATAAAGCAACTTTTATAAATATTTAAGAAATTTGTAAAAACTCAACTTAAACAACATATTTTAAACTTTCACTCAAAAATCCTCACTATTTTTCAAACAAAATGAAAAGAAAACAGTAGCAATTCCTTCCATACAGCCCAACAAGCCCTCCTTTGCTCCCATAACTTGGCTAACTCCTGCTTTTTCCAATTGCAATTTCCAGATACCTGTAAACTGCTAATTTATACAAATTTGTGAATGGTAGAGAATCCATCATATCTAAAGGGGAGACCAAGTCTTTGAATGAGTCCAAAATTTGCTGACGCAATCCATTCACGCCTTTCAAAGGCCGTGGAAAAACAGCAACCCCATTCACGTATTAACATCTGTGTCATCTTTTTCTTATTATTTTTGGTTTCATATTTTATGATAAAAAGCAGTTGGACGAATTAACTTGGCATTTTTATTTCCTTGGTTTCCACACAGTTAAGTTAATTAACCATTAAAAGTGTTGACTGTCAGCATCCTATGCTCTTTCTTTCATCGATGCTACCTCACCCATGTTCACTGAGGTGGAATAGATTTACCTTGCTCAGATGTTCATTTCAACTATGCGTAAACTATGTGAAATACTTAATAAGATAAGATAAATGCTACACTATTTTATTGGAATTGAATGTCTTTCGAATATACAGAGCATTTGTGCCAAGCATGTCTCAAAACAAATATAGATCTAGTTAGGTATCACTTAAAAAAAATATATGGTAATAAGCAGAAGCTCTCAATATGGTGGATAAAATATAATATCATAAAATATGTCATGTAGTATGTTTGAGTTGGTCTAATAGTGGAGAGCTTGTATTCTTGAAAGATAGGTCTCCAGTTAAATTCCTGCAGGAGGAAAGGTATGTACACCTCCTTTGCAGTACAGTTAGGTGCCTCCTCTAAGGAGTACGAGGTAGTCCCATATTACTGTAAGTCATCTCTACACCCAAAACCAGATCACCATGTATCATAGACTATGAAAGAATCCATTTCCAATTAATAAATAGGTACCTAGGTTGGGATAGTTAATGTACTTTGTTGTTAGATTGGAAAAATAGTTAGCAAAACAAATGATAACGGTAGTGTATATATACATATATTTTAGTTTCTTTCTTTGATATTGTATGAGTTGTAGTTCAACCAATTAAATGAAATATGATCTATTTTTTAATATTTTCATCATTCATGTTGAAATGAGTCACACTGGGACCTACAGTGGGCTGGCCACAGAGGGATGGTAGCTGAATTAGTAGAGCACTCCAGCAGCAAATGGAAGGTCCTTGATTTGAGTTATAGCTGGTCCATATGAGTTGTAGCTCAACATGTGGTATCAGAGCTAAGCTAGGGCTAAGCTAGGATCCACAAGCACCTATAGTGTGGCTTATGGGGGGTGTTGGAAATAAGCCACAATTGGACCTATGATGAGCTCGCCATAGAGATGTCAGTAGCTCAATTAATTTCTTATAATTTGAGAATGACATATATTGAGGTGGTTATTCTTAAATATAATCTAGTTAAAAAATTAAAGATTAATTTTGATCAATAAAAATAAGACAAATATTTAACACTTTTTAGGTGTAGATAAGGTGTAAATTTGATATTGATTGTTTGACCATTAAACTAGATAATATTTAAGTAGAGTGTGTTAAGGTTTATGACCATTACATCAAGCACGTCACTCAATAGTAGGTGATTTGTCCTCAATATAATAGGATAGATGATCAAATAGCTAACCTTTTCATAAGACCTTATGTGAGATTAAATTTTTTTGTTTTAGAGGTCATCTAGGACTTAGAGAAGTCACATGAATATTTAATTATCATCTAGCAAGGATTATTGTGAACATCCACTATTGTATGTGTCTGTGAGTATTTTCTATTGTAAGTTATTTTAGCCTTTAACATTAAGAAGGGATGTTTATATCTCTAATGTACTAGATATGTAAACTAAGATTATTAATACTAATTCCTGTAATATTAAATAAATAAAAGTGATTATAAAAAAAACTCTATGTAAATATTTAATATTTATAGATTCAATTTCATTCTCATTAAATTTCCTAATTTTATTCTAAACATACAAAATAAATATTTTAAATTTATTTTATATTTAAATATTTAATTAAAACATGTTTAGATTTTTAAACTTTTCTTAAAATTACACCCGAATAATAAATTTTAACATAAAAAATTATGTTCTTTTGATTCACACTTAATTTTTTCAAATGATCAAAACTTATGTAAAATTAAAACAACACAACTATATGAGAGCATATAAATAATGATTGTAGCTAGGCTCATCCCTCTTTACAATATCAATCTATGCTACTTATTTTTTCTCCTTTCACTTGCAATAGCTCCCTACCTTTACAAAATTGTACCATAAATGACCTCCTCAAAATGTACCTTCTTCATTAATTTAATATTTGTGACCTTTTCAACCTATTCAAATTAGTAAATTTTATTTAAACCTATTTTTTGTGTGATATATTTAAATTGGTCTTGATATTATATTTTGTATGAATAAGTGTCAACATTATCATTTATAAATAAATAAAGGTACCTATTGTAAAGTCATAAATTGCAGCCTTGTACAATTTACACCTCATATTTGTGCTCCTACTTCCTAGAGTATCTTGTCTTAATTCTCCCCTAGGCTTGTTTTGGCCCTTTTTACTCCAAATTTGATGTCACCTAACTGCACAACTGAGTGGACCCCATCTCAGGACTATGCCCTCTTGATTTCTTGTTTGTTTATTCTATTCTGGGAGGACAATAGTGTTAGGGTGCCCCTATCTAGATGCACCCCACTACCCTAGTCCTCCTTAAACATGACCTATTTCAAATAAGTGGGTACTTTCCCTCCCCAATGGATTTTGGTCCCTGTGGCTCAACTTGACTATTGCGGGTTGGCATAATTGGTAATTTACCTAGGGAAACCTATATATAGGCTTCCTACCACTTCATTTGAGGAGAGAAAAAGGAGACATGCATCATGAGCATTCGTTATCTTCAAGCATCTTCAAGGCAGAAGTTCTTTCATCCATCATCCATCTTCGAGCATCATGGAGCAAATTCACATCAATATTCATACAACCATGTGTGTTAGATTATGTCATTCATGTTCATTCGATTCTCATGTTATTGCATTCAACATTAAAGTGATCACATCTAAAGAGAAGTGTATCATCGACCTTTATTCAAGAATTAGAAATTTGAGGCATATATTACTTAGCATTTGCTTAAAATTTTCATATTTCAATTCAAGGTTTATTCATAAACTGGGATTTGATCCAAGGCAAACCCCTATCCACAACCCTTTCTTCTCTCTTTCTATGTGTAGGAAATTGATTTAGGTGTTGTGATTGAAGATTTTGATACAGTAGAAGATGATGAATAGATTCATCTTTTACGAGAATTTCAAGAAAAGGAATAGGTAGCTCCCACCATCCTAGTCCCATAAATTTAGCTTGATCTTTCAATAGTGCATTTCATGTGTACTCCTAATCTAGAAAACATCCTGCTTATCTAACTTGGCATTTACAAGACTAGGTTTGTCCAACCCTCCTCGTCCTTACATTTTGGTCGATATTTTGAACTATAGGTTCTAATTTATTTTCCTTTCTTAGATCTCTTTCTATACTTCTGTGTGAAATCTGGAACATTTTGTCACTATTATTTTGGTTCAATTTCTCATTTTTTTCCCTAGAGCTTGCACAATTTCAATTTCAATTTTGACTCAAACAAGGAGGAACACCAGTCTGATCTGCATTCAATCTGTTGAGGGTTGGATCACTTAGATTCATATTTCATCCTTAATGCAAGTTTGGATCTTAGTGGCCTTATCAATCATCTAGGTGGTAACCCCTAATTTTCACCACCTTACATTTTGGTGTACCTGATGCTTTTTTTTTTGTTTTTTTGCATATTTCTGATTGGGAGTTTTCAAATCTGATTTTTCTTAATGGAAATTAAAAAATCTTATTGGTTTTCTATTTCACATATGATAACATTAATTACTAGCTATATTTACCAAAATCCAATGTCAGATAATAGCTTCTTTCAATGAATGCTACTTGCATTTTTCCATACCACTTTCACATATATTGCATTTTAAGGGTTTCAAAAATATTTCCTTCTTACAACTCATTGTTCAAAGCTTTCATTCATATTTCATGTGGTTATATAATTAGATTATTAAAACCATTGATGAAATATGTAGATCTCATAAGGGCTTTAGTAGAGAAGGTGCATGATAATCCTAGAGATGATATTGAAATTACTAATACTTGTATCTCTCTTGGGGTATCTCATGTCAATGAGGATAGAATCAATACTCCTATCAATGATCTCATAAGGATACTCTAGTGTAAAGGGGGAAAGTTAAACATCTTAAAACATCAATCTCTCTACATCATTCTTATTCTCTTAGACCTTACCTTAATCATCAACATATTTTAAGGCAAGATGATGTTATGCATTTTATTCATGATATATCTCTCACCATAACATTAAGCAAAGATAAATATTTTAATTATCCCCCTTCCAACCTAATAAAGATGAAATAAATATTGACGATGAAAAGGATAATATCCCTAGAAAGGATATTCCTTCTTCATCCACTCATCAGTTTGGTCCTTCACCTTACACAACAAAACTCAAAGAGATTCATGATGAGGGTCCTTCTTCTTCACAATTAAAAAAATCTTATTAGGTAGGTTATGATATGATTTCAAAGAAAGGTTATAGTGGACAAGGAATAAAAGCCCCTATAGGCCCTCACTCACAATTTACTAAAGAAGGCCTAGGAAATCCCAATTCTCAAAAATCTATGGAGGATGCTCATCAGGTTCAAATTCTTAAGACATATTTTGCAAGGCATAAAAACTATCATCAATCCAAATATCCCTTTTCAATAAATCCTCCTACTCATTTACAAATTCTTTTTCTTCAAGAAAATAATCCTTCTTCCTCCATTAGTCTACCTTAACATACATCTCAAGAGACAAGACTTGACAATCAAGAAAAATTAGCTACAAGAATCTTTTGGAGAGTGAAGTATGATAAGCATGTTATTTTTCCTCTCATAGAATATAGAAATAAGAAAAAAAAAAAAAGGTGATGAGTATTGTCTCTTTCATCATTGTTATTCTCATTCTCTTGGAAATTTTAAACCATTTAAATAATTTTTCAAGATCAATATGATAGAGCTTGAATCGCTCTTACAACTAATCTTGCATTTTTTCTTGGTGAAGAGGTAGTGCCTTAGCACTCCGTTCACCTTATTATGGTTCTCCTTGTACCCTATAACATTGGTATTTCACCTTTTATTCCAGGGGTATTTGTGTCATGTGTGGTGATGTTTTTTGATTCCAATTATACTAGGGAAAGAAAATAATAGTCTCATTTTTCCTTGTCTCCATGCTTGGGGGTGAGGGAGGAATCATATTTCAATCACCTCTCCTTTTTAATAATTGTCTTTTCCCTTTGAGTTGCATTTTTCATAACTTTAGGACCTTTCTGACATAGTGTGGTCCTCCATGTGAGTACATGTGTGTCCCTTGGTTGGACTCATTCTTTGTTTGTATTGGTGTCTCCTCTTATGAATAATATCTTCTTTCTGAATGTGTGCAATCCTTTCTCTAAGAATCTCCTTTTTCCTAGAAATGGTAGAAGGTGTGTATGGTTAGTTTCCTTCTCCTTTTTAATAGATATTTTATTTATCAAATATCCCCTATAATATTGGAAGTGAATATCTTTGGATAAATATATCTTCCTTCGTGCATCCCTCAAAAGGATCACTTTACACTTGTACCAAGATATCTTTTTTACAAGTATTTGTTTGTAAGGACCGCCATAATTTTAAAATGACAGAATTCACAAAATACACATAATCAAGAATAAATCATTGCCATGTGTTCAAACACACAAGGTTAGAGACAAGAAATTATATTTCAACATATAAAGTTAAATAACATAAGCTGACAAGAATATAAACATAAGGAAGCATATACCTTTACACTAAACCACAAGGTCAAATACAATGAATACATAATGTACAAATATGAAGACCACCCTAAGAGGAACTTCCAACACATCTCTCCATCAAGCACATCATGGGCGACAACATTGTCAGAGCACATTTCCACCCTACCATGAAGTAGTTACACTTCCCCGGAATCTTTCATGACACGAAAGATACCCAGCCTAGCACGAGGTAGACTAGCAATGTGATACTAATAAGAGTAATGGAATATTTTGTAGTGTGACATGCATACATCTAATGTTGAAGCATGAACCCAAAACACACAAGATGCATATAAAATATAGGAAGATAGAAGCAACTCTCTTGCCTATCTAAAAATAATACAAAATCAGAGTCTTATCTTAATCACAATTGATCCACGAGGTACACATAACATGATTTTATCTCAATATTAAGAAATACAAAAATGTATAAAGCATACATAAACATATAGAAACTACATAGGCATTAATAGATTACAAATATGTACATGAGGCATACAAATACACACAAAGCTTACAAGTGTATACAAGAACATATAAGCACCTCAACTTATACTTGACTTTTTATCAAGAATTGAAAAGAACACCCCTCACCACTAATCTAAATGATATCCATGTCATCAATTCAAGAGTTTTTAATGGATATTTATAACACCAATTGTTTACAAAAAGTCAATCATAATCCAAAATAATATTGTCTAAGAAGAAATATGTTATTATAGTGGAAACTTATATACTAAGATAAATTTGCTAGTCTATGTTAATGAATATATACATAAAAATTATTCATTTACCCATTTCCTCCTATGGCCAAAATATGCTTACTTAAGCTAGTTCCAAAGGCTAAATGCACACTTAATTCTTCAAAGTAAATGCTAAATGGTAATATTCATATGAATCAAAATAGGATTTAGGGTCCTTGTCAACAAATTAATTACTCAGCCTAAATTATTCTCTCCTCGTAGCCTATGGCTTAACACAAGGATAAATAAACATGAATAAAATACAAATACCCTTGATCTTTAAAAAAAAAAATGACTAACTTTTTAATTAATCCAACTTCCATATATAGGTTTGAAAGTTGCTATGTGGTTTTGTTATCTCCCATGCACCCCTATATCATAAAGTTATTTCAATTTGAGGTTTCAAAATTTAAAGGCGTCTAAAGGTGCTACCTAGAATTAGAATAAAGTGAGTCATATTTTGGAATACCAAGCCAATTATGGTCCCATGCAATAGACAAGTCCATCAGAGTTCAAGAAAAAGAAAATAAGGCATGTAAAATTGAGAAAGTGCATGGTGCGAAGGATCACTAGGATTGCAAGATATGCACAAAATGACCAGTAAACCTTTATCAAAATTTTATGCAAAATAATGCTAGACAAAAAATGGTAGGATATTGTATCTTTATTCTATTGCAATTTTACCTAAACATATGAAAATAGAAACAACCTTGCTTAACTAGCCTTTCAAGATCTTAGTGCCATCTTAACCACAATCATCTCAAGAGTTAGACATAACATGAATTCATAAGGAAAACAAGAGATAGCCTCATGATACATGTAATCATACTAACTGAAACTTAATTGACTCCCCACCAAATCATTCCTTTATTATATATAGAGAGAGAATATTTTTATAGCATTTAGATATGAGGCATATGTAAGTATTTGTATGTGCATATTTAGATGTATTCTCATACATGCATATATGTATCCATACATTTACTCCACCCATTAAGTTGGATTTAAAATCAAATTTTCAGATTTAAAATAAACTACCTATTTTCCTTAATAAGAATAATAAAATTCTAAATGACTTAGGAGATTAACATATATAGGAATAATGAATTCACACTTATATATACATTCATGTATATATATGTGTATCCATATTCCACAAAATAAACATACAAAATTCAGATTGGGTTAAATAAAGAACAAGACTACAAGAAAATCAAAAAAATAGATCTACATACAATATTTCTTGGACTTGACAATGCTTCAAATCAAATTCCTTGACAAAAATCATTCCTATCACTGCTCCAAATCAACCAATTTCTCTCCTCCTATGTATGTCATCTCTCTATTGTATATCAATACCCTATGTGTTCTTCAAGAATGTTTAATTCACCAATTTATAAAGGTAGTTGCTATTATTTTACTCTTTTCAGTAGTTATAATTGACTCAATAATTTCATGCATTAAAATAAACCTATAGTTTCATATATTTAATTGGCTACCAAAGCCATATAAAAATTCTATAGCTTTCTTAGCCATAACTAATAATAGGTTGCAAAAAGAAAATCCAGTATTAAAATCATTCTCCTTGATCTCCATACAATAAATAAAAATATTAAAAAAAAATTGTCAAACACTAATGGTTAATAATTATTCACATTCCACTAAGTTTTAAATAGCCTCCACTGAATCTTTATAAAAGAAACTTAAATCCTCTACTTTAATTTTTTTTTAACAAAAAAAACTAAGCATGCATTGATTATTATAAGAAATTGCTTTAAAGAAAATTAATTATTTTTATTTTATTTTTTATAATTTTTTTCTCTTAAAAATCTTAAAAAGAAACATTCTCTTATTTCAATATTATTAAATTTTGGTTTTGTTTTATTTAAAACATGCATACAACTAATAAACCTACTTTTTCTTTTATTAAAAGAAACATGCATTATATATAAGCTTATTTATTTATTTTAATTTTGTTCTATTTAAAATATATGTAATTATTAAAATAAAATCATATATATATATTAAAATAATATATTATTTTATTTTATATTTTTTTCAAGAAAAATAATTACATTACAAATAAATAAAATTTATTTTCTAAAATGATTTATTTACATAATTATGAGAAAATAATAAAAGAAACATTTTATTTATTTATTTATTTATTTCCAACATCTTTTTTTGAAACATGCACATTACAAACAAGTACTTAATATACTCATTTTATTTTCCTAACAAGTCATAGTAAATTTATTTATTTATTTTAAAGAAGAATCATATAACTATATATATATATATTTATGCTTATATTTTCAATTTATTTAAATATAACAAAATAAGGAAAAAATAAGGGTTGTGACATTGTTCCTTACTTATAAGAGTCATGTCTCTTTAGCTCAAAGTTATGCGCATTGTTCCCTAAAGGATATCTCTTTGGTGATGAAGGTGTGTATCCTTATTTCTATCTTCCTTAAGAAATAAACATAGTGTTGTGTTGACAGCTTGCAGGGGGCATTCATCATGTCCTCCTTGTACCATATTTATTTATTCAAATTGTTTATTTCCTTGCATAATTTCTTGCTTGGTTATCCTTTTGTATGTCTTAAACAAGGTGTACATTCTCAAAATCAAACCTAATTGTTAAACGAGATTTTTTCATTCTCCAAATGAGACACATTATTTTTCTTTCAATTGTATGTCTTATACAAGTTGTTGCATGCTCAAAATAAACCCTAAAGCCTTAGATGATATGTTTAGCTCCTAAAACCAGATGACAACATATTCTCCAAGATGAGTTGACTAGCATAACACAACTTGCTAGACCTTTCAACTCTTCCTTTTTTGAGTTCTTTAAGGTAGGTTGAATAGCATAACACAAATTTAACCCTCCTTTTGTAGCATTTTCAAGATTAGTGGAGCTACCAAAACACAATCTGCTAGATTATTTTGACTCTCCTTTTCTGCATGAATCACACAACATAACACAACTTGTTATCCCATGAGTATTCATGTTTTTCATGGATCACCTAGCATAACACAACTTGTTATCTAGTGAATTATACATTCTCTCTTTCTTTTCTCTCATCATGGAGCACCTAGCATAACATAGCTTACTAGCCTATGGCATCCATGTTCTCTCCTTTCTTCCATCCATGAGCTCATAGATTTTCTACTTGTAGGATCATGGTTCATCACTTAAGTCATACTCTTTCTCTTTCTATGTGGAAACTTGTGGTCTTGTAATAGCATTTTGAGAATGAGATTAGTGACTAGGAAATTTTGATTATTGAGGTATCTTCAACTAGCTGACTTGGAGCCTTTTGTTTTTAGTACTAACTGCTTTATCGTGTGTCTTTTGTATTTGTTTATCTTTGTTTGTCTTTTTTTTCTATCTTGTTTTGTGTGTCCTTGCATGTGATTGTGTGAGTTAATATCCTAATATTGGGGGCTTGGTTCCTCAAAATTAGTGATGTCTTATCTCTTTGTAGCCTTTCTCCTAATTGCTTATATGTTTCTCTCTATCTTTCTCATCCTTCTAATTTACCGTGAGTATTTGCATAGGTTCATATCCCCATTAAAGTGAGGGCCAAATGTAGCATCATAAATCATAACCTTCTACAATTTACATCTCGTATATGTGCTCCTACTTTAGCATATCCTATCTTCATTCTCCCCTATGCCTATTTTAGCCTTTTTAAGTCCAAATTTGATCTCACCTAACTACACAACTAGGTGGACCTTATCTCGAGACTATGCCCTCTTTATTGCTTGTTTGCTTGTCTTATTTTAGCAAGACAAGAGAATTGGGGCACCCCTATCTAAACCAGGGCACCCCCACTATTGTTGTCTTTTTTAAACAAAGACCTATTTCAAATAAGAGTGGGAAATTTCCCTCCCCAATAGATTTTGGTCCCCATGGATCAACTTGACAATTGGAGGTTGGCCTTATTGGCCTTATTGGCAATTTACCTAGGGAACCCTATATAAAGACATCCTACCACTTCTTTTGAGGGGAGTAAAAGGTGGCATACATTCATATCACGAGCATTCATTATCTTCAAGCATCAAGAATCTTCAAGGAAGAAGTTCATTCATCCATTGTACATCTTCAAGAATCGTGGAGCAAAGTCACATCAATATTCATGAAAGCATGTGTGTTTTATTATCTCATTCATGTTCATGTATTTGTCATGTTATTGCATTCAACATTAGTGATCACATATAAAGCGTATTGTATCATCAACCTCTAGTCAAGCATCATAGATTTGAGGTATATCAATAAGCATTTACTTCAAAATGTCATGTTTCAATTATAATTTCAATTCAAAGTTAATTCCTAAACTAGGGTTTGATCCCAGGAAAACTCCTATCCACAACATGTTCTTATCTCTTTCTCTGTATAGGAAATTGATTTAGGTGTTGTGATTGAAGATTTTGACAAAGTAGATGATGAAAAATAGGTTTAGCTTTTACAAGAATGAAAAGTGGACTAGGTAGCTCCACCATCCTAGTCCCAAAAATTCAACCCGAGCTTTTGGCAGTGGATTCTATGTGTTCTCCTAATTTAGAAAACATCTCACTTGTCTACCTAGAATCTATACTACCAGGTTTCTCCCACTGTCCTAGTCTCGACGATTCAACTTGAATTTTCATCTATAGGTTCTAATCTATTTTCCTTTCTTGGATATTTATCTATAGCTCTGTGTTGAATCTGGTACATTCTATCATTGTTGTTTTGGTATAATTTCTCATTGTTTGTCCTATAACTTGCACAATTTTCATTTTAATTTTGACTCATAAAAGAAAGAACACCAATCTAATCTACATCCAGTCCCTTGGGGGTTATATCAATCATATTCATATTTCCTTTTTAATGTCAATTTGGATATCAGTGGCCATATCAATCCTCTAGGTGGTAAAGCCCTAGTTCCCACCACTTTACACATATATTCACAAAAAAATATGGATGTATATAAATTCATAAGCAAAATTCTAAATGAGGCTAAAGATCAAATTAAAAACATAAAATAAATAACCACTAGTTGGAAAGAGTAGTAGAAAAAGGGGGAGGTGGAGGTTTCAATCATACATCATCGCACCTATGGTCCTATTTATAAGCCATTGTGTTTACAACTTCATTTAGATCAATAATGGAGAGCAATTGATAACAAAAAAAACTAAAATTGTGAGGAAGATAATCAATAGGGAATAACTTAAATGCATTCATGAAGAGAATGCTCTTGTTTAGGAGAATTATCTTGGGTACAAAAGGATAGATAATTTCTATCAAATCCTTAAGTCCACTCTGACCATCCTTGATTCTTTTGATGTAATGATTGACGTATGGAAAGCTCCAAGAGCTAGGGAAAAATTCTTAGAATCTATATCACCAACCTTAAGCTAGTGAAGTTTGTCTTTGATTTGGGCACGTATAGTAGAGTGGTTCTCTACTATCTACTTCTACTACCTTAGCTCTACAACTCTTAACTATAAAGTAGGGGAGAAGAGGTTGGCCTCAAGAACCTCCATGATCTTGTAGGAATACAACGTGGTAGCCTAGTATGTGCTCCTCCTAATAAATGGCTAGCCATCTATAGATGTGAATAAAATGAGATGCACACTGAATAGCTCTATTTGACCAAGGAATCTTGAAACAAATTGAGTAAGTAGCATAATTTTCAAGATTCCATATCTTCTTGATGTGAACTTGTAGTATTGTAAATTGTCATTGAGCCTATTTACACCTCATGTTTATACCCCTGCTTTAGCATGTCCTATCCTCATCACTATTTTGGGTCTGTTTGTGCCCATTCTCTTTCTTTGAGGAAATGAAAAACCTTTTGTGGGTCTATTTTAACATTGTTTCGAACCTAATTGAGGTGGGATGAGGGCATGGAATACCCTAGTTTGGACCATGGCGCTCCAAAACACCATGGTCCCACAAAATCAAGCCCCAATTTAAAATGGGGTCAAGGATTTATCTCAATAGTAATTTTTGATCTTTGTGGCTCCGCATGACCATTGGAGGTCGACCTAATTAGTAATTGACCTAGAAGCCCCTATATAAAGACATTTGATCAACCTATTTTCATCTAAGAAATCTAACTCTCTATCTACAAGAAATCTATCACTCTTACATTTGTGACATAGCATTCATTATCATGCATCTTCAAAGATTGCCAAGGCTGTGTATTCATCATTCAATCATTGTGGAGCAAAGTCATGTCAATTTTTATGCAAGAATGTGTGTGTGATTAGGGTTTTGTCATGTTCATGCCATTTCATAAAACATATGTGATTTTGTTCAAAGAGAAAAGCATCATCAAAAACAATTGCAGATCTAAGGTATATCTATATATCATTTATTTTATAATTCGCATCATTTCATTCAAGGTTAATTCCTAAATTGGGGGTTGACTTAGGAAAACCCCTATCCCCAATAATTTCCCCTTTCTTTCTGTGTGTAGGAAAGAGGTATAGAGTTGTGTTCAAGAGGATCGATAAGATTCATAGAGATGGATAGGTTCACCTTTTGATGGCAAGAAATTTAGAAGACCATGGTGAATTGATGAGCTCTTGTCTCAAAAAATCAGGCCGAATTTGTGGGAACGAATTTGAAATCCTCTTTTGCCCAGATCTAGGTTGGTGTCTCCGTACAATGATTTAGTTCATTTTTTATGCCCAATCTCTTAAATAACACCTATTTTACCCTAATTTCAGCATTTTCTCAATTCAACTTTAAAAGAAGACCAAACCCTAACTAGGTGAACCTAATTAGAATTTCATACTTTTTCCCATTTTGATTAATCCTAAATCTATTAGGTTCATCTCTCTTTCAATGCACGATGGTTAATTAAGTAAAATTAGTGATTTGGTTACTTTAATTAGTGAAACCCTAATTTTCACCATTACAAAACTAATGTGCATTAATGACTTGATAGAGAAGTGTTTAAGAAAAAATGAGACTTTCAAGGCTTAGGCATGTCCAAATTACACTCAAATAGAAGAGAAAAGTAACTAGAAAAGGATAAAAAATATTGTGTGGATACCATTGCATAATCAAGGCATTTATACACTCTATTAAAGATAACCTACGAATTACGCCACGAATGCCAAAAAGAATAGTTGTGATGATGTTTCAAGTTGGTATCATAAAGGCTTAATTTATTATGCATGTAATACCATACCTCTCTCACCAACTATCCAACAAAAATAGAATATCCCCTCTTTGTCAAATTCCATCTCAACCATATTAAAATCCCCATACAAAACCCAAGTGTTACCTAGAATTGAATCCATAATACATCACCAAAGAAGAGAACTATCAATAAAACCATTGGACTTGCATAAAACAATTTGATCCCAAAATAATGATTATCAACATTTAAGATTATGCAAATCAAATGGTCTGTGGGATCATAATCATTATCATGAACATAAGAAATCCACCTAGGAGACAAATGTCAAAACCCCTTTGTGGATAGCATTTTTATTTATGCAAAACATAGTATGAACTGGCCAAATAACATGAGATCCAACAAAAAGCATGAAGCCAAAAATATCCACTTCTTGAAAAAATGGAACTTCTAAACTCGATTGTTCTTGATGATTATCTTACATAAATGCATTTTGGGCAGGCCTATAATACCTCATATATCCCAAGAAATAAAATCCTTGGACATGAGTCAACCCTATCAACACTATAAATAACACCATAAGCATGGAGAAGTGATTCTACATGAAATATAGAGAGAAAGAGACCAATTGAATGTTAGAAGAAGAAATTATTCATTTATAAAAAATATATTCTCCATCTTCTAAGTGCCTAATATGGCTAAAACATCAAAATATTAAAAAAAAATCAATGAGGGTGAATGAGTTGGAATGTCAAATTGTGAAGATGAAAGTGTTGATATTCATGGCATATAGGAAAACCTTGTTTTAGAGTGGGCATCACCTGGAAAAGAAACCTCTTTCCCCTTCTCATAAAGGTTTTGAAAATATATTAGTTGCACCTTAGCAATAGAATAATCTATAAAAGGTTGAGGTTGAACCTAGGTCCCACCAAAGTTAGCATTGTTACCATTTTTAAAGTGCCACTATAGTCCATTTTTCTTAAAATTTAGAGGTGGTAACTAATGAAGGATAGGAAGTGTAGGTCACCCTTGGAGTAGACTTTATCCTTATAACTTCTAGAGTGAAATCCTTTATTTTACACACAAAATATTAGTATAGAAATTAAGTATTAGGAAGATTGAGATACAATGTTCACCCAATGAATATGAAAAAGATTACCCTATTTAAATTGATCTCATTTCTTTCAAGTATTCAAATAAATCAACCTCAATACAAAAATATTTATGATAATGCACCTCAAAGAAATGACTACCTATTTAACATAAATATTTTTTTCCCAAAGAGGAAAAGATATGAAGCCAGAAATTCCAACAAGGTAAAGGAAGATCCAAATATTCAAGCCACATAGACACACAAAATTTCTTTTTATTCAAGATTGTGAAGTATCAAGTCCAATGTCAAAAGATGAGTAAGAATGAATGGCCATACCAAGAACTTTCTTAATTATATCCTAAGCATGATTGACTTCAAAAAATGAAAAAAAAAACACTTAGTGAAGTTTGAAAGGAATCAATATGAACCCCTTGTAGGGTCCAACATTGTTTATCAACCCATTTGAATCATGATTATAAAGGATTTCTCCCCATAAAATAAATTATAAGGTTAAACCACTCTAACAAACTAATTTCATTATCAAATTTAGGTATGGGAAAAATTACATTGGTCGGTGTTTCAAAATGAATACCTCATGGAAAAACTCCAACACAAATTTCAAGGTTATTTTCTTGGGGGAGCCAAGTTGCAAAGCTACCAAACAATTAGTACTATCAAGAACTACTTTATTCAATCAAGTTGAGGCCATATAAAGTAAATATTTTAAAAAAAAAAAATAGAATGAAATGGGATATTTCCTACACCAAGGGTGTAATATGATTAAGGGAAAACCAAGATATATGAAAAAAACTTGTTGGCACTTCATTACCCTTTATTGCCCATCAATTATATTTGCTTTGAGAAATCATAGTGGATTTATATCATTCTCAAATTTATCCTAGCTGGTTTTATTCCACGTACCCTAGGTTTTAATATAAAACCCATTTGAAAAAACCCAATGATGGTTAAGTATGTGACTTCTTCCTTTTACTTTGGTCCCTAGGGGATTTTAGGTCCCCCAAGGATGTCTATATCAAGTCCAAATACCCCTAATCCTATTAGGTTCCTCATTCCCCTTATTGTATTTTATGGTACCTAGGGGATTTCAAGTTCCCTAAGGATGTCTAGACCAGGTCCAAATATCCTTAATCCCTTTGGTTTTCCCATTTCCCTTCTTCCTTTATTTGTTCCCTGGGAAATTTTAGGTTTTCTAGGGATGTTTAGACCAAGTCCAAATTTTCTTGATCCTTGTGAGTTTTACATTCCCTTTCTTCCTTTTTTTGGTCCCTAAGGGATTTCAAATCCCCTATGGATGTCTAGCCCAATTCTAAATGTCCCTCATCCTTCTAAGTTCCCCATTTCCCTTCTTCCTCTTTTTGGTCCCTAAGGGATTTTGGCAACTCCTAGGGATGTTTGAACATTTTTCATCAAATTTTCACATTTGAACCTTGCAAACGTCACTAATTCTATAGAGACTCTTAAAACTAATAAAGACTAATTTTTTGAGGTACAAAAAGGTTCTTAAAAAAAAATTACATGGAGAAATGATGTCCATGTGCTCACTTATTATATTACATAATCCTTTTTCTTAGAGGCTCATCCCTATTGTTATTTTTTGCAATTGATTTCATGGGGATTTTTGCACTTCTTCCATGGATTCATCACTTTTAGGGCATCAATATTGTCACAAATGTTTTCCTCTCCTCTTTAGCTCAAAATTTGATAGACATGTGTCTACATATGATTGCTTTCACAATAAATTTGGTTTCTTTCCCATTCTCACACTCTATATTTTCTAACGCTTAGTAGATTAATAAAAGGGACCATTGTGTTCATTGTAAAGTTCCTTCCTAGTTTCTTTACTAGATAAACATATCTACTTTGACATTTTTACAACCGTAATCTATCTCTTGGCCTCTGAATGAATAGAAACTATTATTTTTCCTCTTCTCCATTATGATGTGTTGTGTAAAAACTCTTTACCTTCGTGTTAAATGATTTTTCGTTAATTTCTATATATTTATGTTGTGTTCATATTTTTTTATGAAAGTTAATTAAATGGAATCTCTCTTCTCTCTTTTCATTTCTCAAACCCTAACCTTCATATTTACCCCTAAGAACTAGTATAACAAAGAATTGTGTAAATTTCTTCTAGCAGTTTGATTGATTCTATGAGTTATAATGAGTCGGATGAAACAACTCTAATCTAGGTGTGTCATCACCCATTTATTTCATCCATTCCTTCTTACTCTTTCCTTCTACAATTTGATAGGATACGTTTAGATATAGTGTTATTTAGATCATCTTTGTGAAATATTCTTCATTTACGCATCGATGCATATCTCTCCATGATTACCAACTATAAGTTTCCCACTATGAGGCCTCTTCTTTGATGGATCTCATTGGACAATCCAAATCTGTTTTTCAAGCATTTAAGAGGAAAAACAACAATTTCATTGAGATCAATCCTTCTATTCATATCCAATCTTAGGTTGTGGCCATAACACCTATTATTTCCCCTATTCTCCTAAAAAAAGGAGTGAACATTTTTTTATCTTTTTGAATCCCTCCTTTCCATCATGTTGTAGCTTCTTAATAGTAACATAATCCACCTTCCATCTATACATCCCAATGATCCCATAGATACCTTTAAGCTTGTATCTCCTTCCTTTAATTCTAAATATTTTTGTCAATATCATCATACTCCTACATATGACACTGAGCAATGTTTGAGTCTTAGCAATAAAATACAAGGCCTTATTGATTTTGATATCTTCTAGGTGGTTGATGTCAATAACAAAGGTAATGAATCTATAGCTCCACCTAACAAAAGATTATAAATATTTACCACTCCTTTTCCATCTCATTTAACTAACCTTGTAGAGTTCTCCATAGGTATAGTGCATTTCAATCTTGAACCTCAAGATAAGAAACTTTCAAACATGTTTAATGTGATATATGCTTGTTCTCACTAGCCTAAACCCAAACCAGGCATTACTTTTACTTACATTCATGCTCCTATGCATGCACCTAATGGACATTTGTACACTACTACTACAGTTAATGATAAACCCACACAATAAGTACTAATTGATCATATTTTCATGATACAAGTTATTACATTTTAAGATTTCCTCCATGTAGTGAATTTCACCAAGATACTTATGAATAATCATGAGTCTTGGATAGGATTCATGATGGTTCCACCTATACTACCTATTGGTATAAGATGTTGTCCATCTTGCATACTATTTGTAATATTTTGTTATTTTATTAAGCATGTGTTGCAACTAGTGAAACCTGGATGGATGTCATCACACAAAGATTCCATTAGGAATATTCTTGAGGTCACCTGATGAGTTGTATTGTAACATTGTAATATTATATTGTAATTATTTAATAAGTTGGTGAAAATTATTTAATAAAGTGAAAGATTAGTACCCAATATTAAATAAGAAGTCGATGGTATTGTTGGTGTTTTTTCATGTTATCCTTAATCCTAAGAGAACTTATAAGATCCTAGGCTATGGGATTAAATTCCTAGGTCACACAGATTTAAACTATCAACAAACTAAGGATAAGAAAATCCAATAGTAACAAGGCTTTCATAGTCTTCTTCACTTCGAGCTCCATCATACTTAGGAGGGTGTTCCTATTTGAGCCTGCACTAATAATAACCTAACAATATTACTACCTACAGGCTGTTGCAAGATGGATTATTCTCAAATTCATAAGACACTTTTACATTACTTCAGATTCAAGCTTAATCTCATTCATTGTGCCTTTGACAAAATCTGAGAACAAACAATTTGAAATAACTTATAAAGAGAAAAAGAGTAAAAGGAATATTAATTTTATTAGAAATGTTTCTGAAATAAATTCTGAACAATAGCAGGTCAGTGTCTCATTGAGTCAATTCCTAGATTACAAATGCAAACCTAAACAGTAGATTACTCTATATTAGTGAGCCTTTCAAACATTAATGCCTTACATTAATGCAACTCCTTTTGCTGTTACATAAAACATTATTTTTAATCCATAATATATTTCCTAGATTCACTATAATTTGCACATAGACTTTAATTCCTTCCTTGAAGGAAACCCATGCATTTGTTTACACATTGATAGGAAAATATCAATAAAAATAAAAACATCCTTAACATTTAGATTCATATGAGATCTGAAAATACAAATGGAGATAATTTTTGCAACAATTTAATAGTCTTCTCATGAACTAACTGAAATTATTGAGAAATTTGTATATTCATTCCCTAGGGAATCATTCAAGCATTAGACTATACACAACCCTATTCAACGTGCCCATAAAAAATGAGAAAATTCAGAACCCCTATAACATCCCTAGTATTCCTTTTATAATGGTAAGGAATGCAACAAGCCTCGGGCTATTTACATGTGTCTAGCTTACTCTTGTAATTAGCCTTTTCTTTCAAAAGTAACTGAATGGATATGGTTGTCTTTGTTTTATCCTGATGTGTAACCATCTGGATGGTCATGCATGGTAGCCATCATGTCCAAATCAGAAAGCATTAATGGCAACTAACCACCACACCAACCATGTCACCATCGACCATGGGTGGTTAAATATGCAGAAGATACCATCTCGAGTGGTTCTCGTTACTCATCTCGGTAGGGGAGAACTTTGAGAGTTTGGGTTAGCGGTGCTACCAACCCAATTCCTTAGTATCCACGTCCCTCACTATCTCCCTAGACTTCTACATCCAAAGGGAATTTTTCGCCGCCAAAGGAAATCTAGTCAAATGCAAACTGTACAACAATATTGCATATGAACATTAATCATCCTGGTCCTCTCTAGCAGTCTAGTGCATTTTCAAGGCCCATATGATTATACGATGGATTTCTCACAGGTTTTCTTTCAGGACTTCAACATCTCTTCTATGAAACGATCCATTTATCACAAGGATTTAACATAGATATAAATATTTTTGAAGTTTAATCCTTGACCAATTTAGTCATATGAATTGATGACTTATTCATCCTTACACTGATCTGTATTTAAGAACATCCATACCATCCATACAAGCTTTGTTGTATACCACTCATCATAGTTTTGACTTCACACATATAACATGATTATGAAAAATCAACTTTATTAAAATTTTATTCCCTCAAATGTGTGTGAAATATATTGTAAATCCTTTCTTTTCTAACACCTGTTAAAATACAGACCTCAAATGTCGACACTTTCTTCATGTTTATTGATTGGGAATCACTTTTTCTCTTCACAGGTTCCAAGTTTGGGAATATTCCACACCTAACATTGAACAAAACTTGGGGCTCATTGAAGTTAGCTTGGGCATCTCATCGATTTTTGAGCTACCAACTCGGTCTTTGTTCAACACACAACACATGTCTTTTGTCTTCTCAGGACTCGTTAAAGAGGAAAAGACATTCCCATCGAGTCCTGAGTGGTCCCACATGTCTCGCAACCATAAGACTTGGAGCTCATCCAACTAGGAAAGTGGGACTCATCGAGGACCGAGTATTCAATTGTCTACAACATCACTCTGGACTCGACTGGACCAAAGAACACATTTTTCTGAGTGTCGAGTTCCTTCTGAGGGACACCTTGGAATGGCCAAGCTAAGTGGTCCCACAGGGTTCAGGACCCACCTTTGATTAAATACTTAAGAAAATTAGCGTGTGCCGACAAGGATTTATTCCCCTTTAACAAATTACTGGTTGAACAGTGTAACAAGGATCCAGGGCCATTTTTTTAATGGTATTAGCCCCATCAATCGGTGACTGAATTTAATCTAGACTAGGGTGGAAAGTCAACAATTTAAAAGAATATACCAGCCTGTTCGATTTCAAATAATTTTAACAAGATTTTGATGCTCTTCAATGGGATCAAAATTTAGGGCTAATAGGTATTGCATTCAGGTGTGAGATTATGTCTATAAAATCAAGCATGTATTTAGTGGTTAAGGTTGGTTATTGGTTTCAACATTGTCATTGTATTGAGTCATTTGGAGGATTGCATGTGTGAAGCAAGACATGGGATGTGTGGATTCATGATTGGATACATGGAGAATGCATTGGAGGGCTTAATGATTTAGGATTATTCATTTTCTACATAACTACATTATATTTCTTTATTGTTGAATAATACATGAAGTATGGATGCTTTTGGAGGTTGGGTTTTTCTCTCAAGAGGGTTTTCTTAGGGTTTTCTTGTGTTATCTTATATCTCAAGTGATCTTCACATAATAGTGATTTTGTAAGATTTCATGCATGATTTTATCTCATGGCTTCAGTAGGAAATGGATTAAATGTTACTAGGTATGAAGAATAATTTCTTAGCAAGTGGTATAAAAGCTTTCATGGTGTATTTAGAGTTATAACCCTAGCTTGAATGGAGAAGGTACAAAGTTGAAGCCATGAATATGCATAAAAGGTTTGGGAAATTATAAGGTGTGGAACACACTTTTAGGTTGATCTATTGCAGATCTGAGGGTTTTAGGTTTTATACTATGATGGGTTATTTGCAAACTGGAATGTGAAAAATGTTGGGTCAAACAGATTTTTTGGATATGTGTTCAAATGAGGGTTTTGGGGATGAGTTTTCAGAAATGACCTCTTAGGGAAAAATGGACCTCATCCTTAGGTATATTTGGTATTAACACCCATATTTCTCCAATTTTTTCCTTAATATTTTTCCTACTATTCTCCTTATCCCTCCATCCTCCTTACCTCTCCATACTCGAGCACCTCCTTATCTATGTGTGCTCAATAGTCTCCTTTTTTGCCCCTTATCTCTCCACTCCTTACTCCTCCATGAACCACCTCCACCAAGGTAGGTGAATGGATACCTTACCCTCCATCGACTATTCTCCCTATGGTCCTCTCACCTACCTACATTGGATATTACTCATTTGTTGTGGTCATCTCCATATACCGTTGAGGGAACTCTTTCATGGAATGTGAGGGAAACAAACTTATTGAGCACAATCCTTTTTACCATCTCCAATGTAACTGCAAATTATTCAAGCTAAATATGTCATACCAACACATCTTGCAACTTGTCGGTGCACTGCAGGGTGAACCCGAAGTCCACAAAATGTTGTCCATATAGAAAACTTGGACTTTTTCTTCCAACTAGAATAACTTTCACCCAAGATGTTATTTTTTTGACTTCTTATACTCTTTGGAAAGATAGTTGTGAGAAATATGAGTGGTATAGGTCTAGTCACATTATTTTATTATTTTGGTCAATTTTTGGGGCCTAGAAGTAAGATATTCCCCTTTACATAGTTTTGGTTTAATAACTTTTGCATAGGGAATCAAATTTTTAATTTCATAAAGGTGTTGAAGATAATGTTTAGTCTACTTCATAGTGGTGCTATTATTTTATGAGTTTGAGGTTTGCAGAGAGTTGTATACTTGTTTGATCACTTATAGGTGCCTAAGATTTTAGGTGTGATTGTGAGCATCCGAATGAATCAAGATGTGAGACCTTGAGGAAGTGCATATTTTTATGACATATTAATGATACTATAGCTCATCATAAAATGTAGTACTTCTTGGTATATATTTGGACGTTGGTGGTGATAGGTACATAGGTTGTCTTCAATATAAGACATGGTTGGACATGATTTGAGACTTGGAATCTCATATGAGTGATAGTTGATCACAAATACAGTGTTGGTGATGATTATGGTGTCATGGTTATTTAGGTACACATTTTCATTGACACAATATAATCATGTTGTGGTGATTTGGTGGTGTTTTGGTTTGACATTAGGAGGTTTTTTCTTACCCCATAGATGCTTATTTGGTTCCTTGACTATGGTACTTATATGTGGACATGTTTTCAAAATCTTATCAGATATTGATTTTAGTGTTTGAGTCATTTATTATACATGATTATTCTCTTTGATACCTTAGTTTTCAATTTACTAATGTGATCATGAGTTTGCACGTTTTAATAGTTGGATCTATGAGCTATGTGATTTTTAGGATTCGTGGCCTAATGATTGTACTAAGATGACTTGGATGTGGACTTTCTATATCCATGTGATTGATTCAGTGTTGATGTAGACTTTTTTAGTTCATCTTGTTTGTGGTCATTTGTGCATTGGTATTTTTTTATTGAGATGAGAGGATGGATGATATTTATAGTACTGGAATAGATGGTGTTGGTAATTGTAGCATGTGTTTTATTAAAATGTAAAGATATCTTGGTTATTCATTGGTTACATCTTTCAATGGGATATTTGATAGTAGTTTATTTGAGGTATAGGATTGAAACCTAATTGGAGGTTTGTTGACAATTGTATGTATCTTTTTGTCTTGGAGATCTTAGTTTTACTTGATGTTACTAACATTTCATTTGTATGTGTGTAGTCTTGGATGATCTTTATTTAGAGTATGGTTGTCATGATGTCATTGATAACTCAATGATGAACCACTAGTACCAAACCGGTGCTAAGAGGTGGGGGTGAATCAGTACAAACACAAATACAGTCCAAAACCAGTTTGACAGCAAATACTCCAAATGACTGATAAACAGGGATACCGATAAAACAGAGCGCAACCGGTAACATCCAGTATAGCTCAATCAGTCATGAACCGGTCACTCAATAAGCTTTCCTCTTAGCTCAATTCTATAGTATCATTAGATTCTCGTGCATAAATAGGTAAACTTATTTGTTAGATCTTCACAATAGTGAGTTCAATATGTTTTATAGATAGGCATAAAACATAGAACCTTCATGTGCTTAACAGATACAACAAAGCATCACAAGACAAAAGCATTTCACATGAAACACATATTTTTCACGTGGAAACCCAACTGGGAAAAACCACGGTGGGGATGAATACCCACAAGATACTTTTTGAACTCTTTAGAAGTCCGCTCTATTAGGAGCCTTGTCTAGTTAAGGACATTACAATAGGTTCTGGTAGGAACTGATCCTGTTAAGGATCACCCAGTTAAGGGATACCCGGTTAAGGGTTAAACCCGGTAGGGTCACCTTGTTAGAGGATTTTAAGAACTCAATAGCTAAAAGGATCTCCTAAGCTTCTCTAGCTTCTCAGAACTCATTAGCCTCGAGTTACCTGGTTAAGGGATTTGAAACAAGCCGGTTAAGACCACCCGATTTAAGGGATTTTGAATCAAGCCAATTAAGGCTACCCTGTTAGGGGATTTTACAACTGTTGAAGTGGTTAGAGATCAACAGGTATTACAATGATCTGTTAACAGCACTTAATGCTAATGCAGATCCATTTAGGCTCCTCTTTTCCTTCTGCACATTCACTTTGCAGGTATCTCTTCTCTCCTTTGGTCTGGCAAGAATCACATATCACTTTCCTTGGATACACACTCACAACTTTTGCCAAAAACCTTAGAAAGAAACCCAACATCGACCTTATAGGAGACATACAGGTTGGTAGCAAAAACCCTAAACCCTAAACCTGTTAGGTTAAGCAATTCAAATGGTTTGATCCTGACCATTGAATCATGCTGCATTAAATGCAACAATCTTGAATCGATCTCAAGACATTCTCCATCGTCCATTATCCACCATTTTCATGGCAGCTGATAACCCATCACACGTTATCACCGTTTGACAGACTTCGCACATTCTTGAGGTAGATAGGAATAGTCATCTTCATGCAAGATCCTTCACGCACGTAGAGCTTACGTGGCAACATGATCTGTCCTCCATCATACTACTAACTCATCACACAAAGATCACCAATTGAGTCACACAGACTTGAACTACTCCAACCGGAAACCCCGAAGTGGAAGCTGCCTACCAACCAGTAGTCATACAATGCTTCCATGTGTCAGTTTCCATAGCTACATGCCGGTTCACCTTGAACAAATATGCCGCTTCACTTTGGCATATAAACCAGTTCATACATATGCCAGTTCTGCTCTCTTCACTTATCACATGTGTCGATTCTTCTCTCTTCACTTATCACATGTGTCGGTTCCTCTCTCTTCACTTATCACATGTGCCGGTTCACACTATGTCCCATATTGACATCAATGACAATATACAATATCATTATGTCTTCATGCCGGTTCACATAAGGCTCATGCCGGTTCACATAATGCCAACAATCTTCCCCTTTGGCAATGATGGGAATATACAAAAGATATCTTCTCTGCTTCACTCCTTCTTCCCCTTTGACAACAATGCCAAAGTGGAGGTACAGTCATCACTGTTTCATCATGTTACTCCCCCTGAGGAGTAGCATCCTTCAACACACCAATCAACCAAAACTTTATCTTTCCAGTACCTAACTAATGTGGAACAATCACTTTTAGTTCACCTCCTGAAGGGGAAATACCCCTAATTCACCTCTCAAATGTACAAATGCTGTCTTTGGGAGAGTCTTGGTGAATATGTCTGCTAACTGCTCATTACTAGACACATGCTCTAGTGCAATCTCTTTATTCTGAACCTTTTCCCTCAAGAAATGATACTTAAGCTCAAAATGATTGGTTCTAGAATGTAAAACCGGATTCTTTGATATATTGATAGCACTTGTGTTATCACAGAATATACTTTCCAGTTCAGATACAGGGATCTTGAAGCCTTCCAGTACATGCTTCATCCAGATTGTCTGAGTGCAATTCATGAAAGCTCCAACATACTCCACTTCCGCTATAGACTAAGAGATACAACTCTGCTTTTTACTCATCCATGAGACCAGTCTACCACCAAGAAAGAATGCACCATCGGTTGTGCTCTTCCATTCATCCACATTATCGACCCAATCAACATCTATGAATACTTTCAAATTGAAATTATTGTTGTATGGGTACCACAATCCATAGTCAATTGTTCCCTTCAGATACCTAAGAATCTGCTTGACTGCACTCAAGTGAGATTCTCTTGGACTCTTCTGGAACCTTGCAGTGATGCCAACTGCATGTGCAATATCTGGTCTGCTATGCACTACATAATGCAACTTACCAATCATTGATCGGTATTCCTTCTCATCAACCAGTGCGGAATCATCCTCCTTTGTCAATTTGCAACCGGTCACCATCGATGTACCAACCGGTTTTCTATCTTCCATGCCAAAAGTGTTCAACACCTCTTTGACATATTTGGACTGAGTGATGAAGATTCCATCTTTCATCTACTGGATTTGCAGTCCAATGAAGAACTTAATCTCCCCTATGAGTGACATCTAAAACTCTTTCTTCATCTCATCAGCAAACTCATGACTCATCTTGTCATCTCCACCAAAGATGATGTCATCAACAAAAACTTCACAGATCAGAATCTGATCTCCTTCTGACTTCAAGTAGATATTGCTATCTTCACAAGATGGGAATGTAGGTGCTCATACCATGCCCTAGGTGCTTGCTTTAGACCATATAATGCTTTATGTAGCCTACATACCATGTCACTATCTTCAAATAGGGTAAACCCATCTGGTTGCTCACTATACACCTCCTCTTCAAGTACACCATTTAGGAATGCAGATTTTACATCCATTTGATATACCTTGAATCTCTTAAAAGTTGCATATGCAAGAAGCATACAAACTCCTTCCAATCTAGCTACAGGAGCAAAGGTTTCCCCATAGTCTTCACCTTCTTCTTGAGCATATCCTTGGCATACCAGTTTGGCTTTATTCCTAATCACCATGCCATCCTCATTCAACTTATTTCTAAACACCCATTTGGTGCCAATGACATTTTTATGTTCTGGTCTGGGTACCAAGGACCATGTACCATTTTTCTCTATCTAGTCAAGTTCTTCTTCCATTGCCTTGATCCAGTCTTCATCTTTATGAGCCTCTTTGAATGACTTAGGCTCAAATTCAGAGATCATACATGAGTTTTCTTTGATCTTTCTTCTGGTAAGGATTCCTACATCCTTATCACCTATGATCTGCTTGGGATCATGATTCAACTTGACATACCAAGGAATGGTCCTAATTGGTTCTTCTTGCTTTTCTTCTTCATCCTCATCTTCATTAGTATCAGCATTCACCAGTTCAGGAACAATGTTACTGGTACTCGGTTGACTGACAACCGGTTCCCAGAAGGTTGCAACCAGTTCATTTATAGCTTGCTCACTACCAGTTTCCTTAGTCTTCTCAGAGGATTCATCAACTCTTACATTGACGCTTTCCATAATTCTCCGAGTCCTATTGTTGTAGCACTTGAAAGCTTTACTGTTGGTGGAATATCCTAGAAATATTCCCTCATCACATTTAGCTTCAAATTTACCTTGGTGTTCACTCCTCTTGATGTAACATTTGCTACCAAATACCTTAAATTAGTTAACCACAGGTGTCTTACCGGTCCAATACTCATAAAGAGTTTTGTCCTTACCCTTTTTGATGAGTACCCGGTTCATAGTATAAACTACAATGCTCATTGCTTCTCTCCAAAAGGTGTGAGCAACCTTTCCTTGGATCAACATAGTTCTAGCTGCTTCAACCACAGTCTGGTTATTCCTCTCTGCTAGGCCATTCTACTATGGAGTCTGGGGGGCAGACAGCTGTCTCTTGATGCCAAATTCTTCACAATACTTGTTGAATTCACTGGAAGTGAATTCCCCTCCTTGATCAGTTCTGAGACATTTGATCCTTTTACCGCTTTCCTTCTCCACTAGTGCTCTGAAAGCTTTCAATTTCCCAAAAGCTTCAGACTTGTCTTTCAAGAATGTGACCCACATCATTCTTGAGCAGTCATCAGTGAGAATCATGAAGTACCTATCACCCTGCATATTTCTAGTTTTCATAGGACCACATAAATCAGTATGCACAAGATCAAGCAAGTTGTCAGCAGTGAAAGATTTACCTTTAAAGGTTGAGGAAGACATTTTCCCCAATTGACATTCTCTACACAAGGTATTATCCAGTTTGCTCAGCACCGGCAACCCTCTAACTACCTTGATCTTACTAGCCTTCACAATGTTATCAAAGTTCACATGGCAGAATCTCCTATGCCATATCCAGCTATCATCAAGCATAGCCATAAGACATGTACTTATATTTGCATTCAAATGAAATAGGTTACCTTTAGTCTGCATGCCGGTGGCTACCAATTTACCATCTTCACCTTTGATTTTGCAAACTCCATTCTTGAATTGCAGAGTGAGACCACTATCATTCAACTGGGCAACACTTAGAAGGTTGTGTCTGAGACCATCAACCCAATACACATTGTCAGCACTACTCTTTCCATTCAAAGAGATGGACCCTCTGCCTTTGACCATGCATGGTACATCATTGCCAAAGAGAACCACACCACCATCATACTCCTCTAAGGATAGAAACTTGCTCCGGTCACCAATCATATGGTGAGAACAGCCACTGTCAATGATCCACTCATTGGAATCATCAAACCAGGAGACAAGAGCCTTCTTGTCTACCACATCTTCTTTTACAGCAACAAACACAATGTCTTCATTCTCTTCATCTTCTAATTCCTCATCTATGACACCTTCATCAACTGCCACAAAACAATTTCTCCGGTTTTGCTCCTTTGAATTTCTTGAACCTTTCTAGTTTATCCTTGTTGTCACTATTAGGACAGTTCATAGCAATATGTCCTATCTGGTTACAGGAGAAAAATTTCAAAGGAAGCTTACCTTTGTATTTACCGGTCCCTTTTGGAAATCTCCTGGCAAGAAGAGCTTCAAATTCCATCAGAAACTCTTCATCCTTCATTTCTCTATTCTGATTAGGTTCCCCACTAGTGCTAGCCTCTTTTCCTTTTCTGGATGGTATAGTAGAAGCTTTAAAAGTTGATTCTGTCTTTTGAACACTACCATCAAAACTATTCAGCTCATAGGCTATCAACTTGGCTATGATGGAGTCCAAGGATGCCTTAGACTTGTCTATTGATCTCAGCTCCTGAATAGCAGCAACCCTTATTGCATAGACTAGCAACAGGGATCTCAGGACTTTACTTACCACAGTGGAATCTTCTATTTTTCCACCTGCGCTCTTTATTTCTCCAACAACTATTTTGATTCTTATTCCATACTGCTGAATGGTCTCTCCTTCAACCATCCGCATGTCTTCAAACTTTCTTCTCAAGCTTTTTTTCCTAGCCTGTTTTACATGCTCATCACCACCATAGATATTTTTCAAGAGCATCCCATACCTCTTTGGGATTTTCCTTGTCCTGAACTTCAATAAACTCAATGTCAGATAGACTACTGATGAGGGCTCCCATGACTTGCCCATTTTCTTGTATCTCTCTCTTTTGGTCATCGGTGAGAGTACCGGTAGGAACAACATATAAATTTTCAACATAACTCCAGTGTTGAACACCCATGCTTTTGATGAATATCTTCATCCTGTCTTTCCATATACCAAAATTTTCCCTGTTAAACTTTGGACCTTCCCTCTTCATCATTAGACTAGGATCTTTTCCTCAAGCGGTTAAGCTTACAACACAGAGGACCTGGAGTGCTCTGATACCAATTGATAACTCAATGATGAACCACTAGTACCAAACCGGTACTGAGAGGGGGGGTGAATCAATACAAACACAAATATAGTCCAAAACCAATCAGCAAATACTCCAAATGACTGATAAACAGGGATACCGGTAAAATAGAGTGCAACTGGTAACATCCAGTATAGCTCAATCAGTCATGAACCGGTCACTCAATAAGCTTTCCTCTTAGCTCAATACTACAGTATCATTAGATTCTCATGCATAAACAAGTAAACTTATTTGTTAGATCTTCACAACAGTGAGTTCAATATGTTTTATAGATAGGCATAAAACATAGAACCTTCATGTGCTTAACAGATACAACAAAGCATCACAAGACAAAAGCATTTCACATGACACACATATTTTTCACATGGAAACCCAACTGGGAAAAACCATGGTGGGGATGAATACCCGCAAGCTACTTTTTGAACTCTTTAGAAGTCCACTCTATTAGGAGCCTTGTCCGGTTAAGGACATTACAATAGGTTCTGGTAGGAACCGATCCTGTTAAGGATCACCCGATTAAGGGATACCCGGTTAAGGGTTAAACCTGATAGGGTCACCTTGTTAGAGGATTTTAAGAACTCAATAGTTGAAAGGATCTCCTAAGCTTCTCTAGCTTCTCAGAACTCATTAGCCTCGAGTTACCCGGTTAAGGGATTTGAAACAAGCCGGTTAAGACCACCTGATTTAAGGGATTTTGAATCAAGCCAATTAAGGCTACCCTGTTAGGGGATTTTACAACTGTTGAAGTGGTTAGAGATCAATAGGTATTACAATGATCTATTAACAGCACTTAATGCTAATGCAGATCCGTTTAGGCTCCTCTTTTCCTTCTGCACATTCACTTTGCAGGTATCTCTTCTCTCCTTTGGTCTGGCAAGAATCACGTATCACTTTCCTTGGATACACACTCACAACTTTTGCCAACAACCTCAGAAAGAAACCCAACATCGACCTTATAGGAGACATACAGGTCGGTAGCAAAAACCCTAAACCCTAAACCTGTTAGGTTAAGCAATTCAAACGGTTTGATCCTGACCATTGAATCATGCTGCATTAAATGCAACAATCTTGAATCGATCTCAAGACATTCTCCATTGTCCATTATCCACCGTTTTCATGGTGGCTGATAACCCATCATGCGTTATCACCATTTGAAAAACTTCGCACATTCCCGAGGTAGATAGGAATAGTCATCTTCATGCAAGATCCTTCACGCACACAGAGCTTACGTTGCAACACGATTTGTCCTCCATCATACTACTAACTCATCACACAAACTTGAAGTACTCCAACCAGAAACCCTGAAGTGGAAGTTGCCTACCAATCGGTAGTCATACAATGCTTCCATGTGCCGGTTTCCATAACTACATGCCGGTTCACCTTGAACAGATATGTTGCTTCACTTTGGCATATAAACTGGTTCATACATGTGTCGGTTCCACTCTCTTCACTTATCACATGTGTCGATTCTTCTCTCTTCACTTATCACATGTGTCGGTTCCTCTCTCTTCACTTATCACATGTGCCGGTTCACACTTTGTCCCATATTGACATCAATGACAACATACAATATCATTATGTCTTCATGCTGGTTCACATAAGGCTCGTGCCAGTTCACATAATGCCAATAGTCATGTGTGACTCGATATCATAATTTAATGGGAGTTTTTGGTAGTGGTGTGGTTTAACCATTGGTGGAGGATGATCTTCTTTAGAGATTCTTGAAGGAGTTCTTAGATTCTATTGTTGTAGAAGAGTCTTTTACATTTGTAGGTTCACTAGTAGGAGATGGTTATTTTCATATTCATTAGAGATGGTTGACATATTGGATCCATGGAGGACTCATGGAGTCTTTGGTTGACCTATGGTTTTTTCTTTCATTTGACATGGTATTCTTGTTTGACATTATGGTCGCTATTATGTCATGGTATACTCTTGACTGCTAGCTTAGAGCTTTGGCATGTTATATCTAGTTTATATATTCATATAGAGAATGCGATCTCCTAGATGGAGATGGTTAGATGATGTTGTAATGTTTATGTTCCTAATTGGGTAAGTGTACCAAGATGGGGGACCAAAAGGGGGCTTAAGTTGCCACTTTTTTTTTATGAAATCAGCAAAGTCTAAACTTCGACAAGAATTGAAGATAGGAGCACTCAATTTGAAGATTCAACAAGAACGAAATTCAAAGTTATTTCAATCTACTTTCTAAAATACTAGATTTTAAAAAAAAATGGTGCAAATTAAGGGTTTAAAAAAGGGGCACCACATTTATTGATCATTTTTTATCTCAAAAACATTACATAGCACCAAATGCGGTGCCCCTAGAATGTTTCTTTTTTCAATATTTTAAAAATCACTCTGATGAGAAACTAGCTAACACCCAGTAGTTTATGCCAAAATATTTCGGTAATTTTTTTATGAATTTTTGAAGTGGACACATCCTGAAAAATAAATTGAGTGTGCTCCCTCCTAAATTTTTAGAAAACTAATCAAAACAAAATATTCAATCCATGTATAATGGAGTCTAGTTTCTAAAAATGTAATTTTTTTTAAGATCTAATAAACAAGTAAAAAGATATGACCGAAATAGGACATGTTGGTTTTTGACAAAAAATGGACACACTAATTAAAGAAAATACAAATGAAAACCATAACATAATAAAAATTTGAAAATAATTATATGGTTAGATAGCTAAGAGAGAGCCTAAAATGATTGTAGTATTTTTTTGTTTACATTAAACACCTGCAATCTTGATGGAGAGCACAACCAAAAATATGAAAAAAATGTATATGTTTTCAAAAAAACATGTCTCGGGCCTGAAATGGTCACCTAAGCCTTTGGGTTGGATTCCCAAGGAAAATCCAAGACAAAGTATTGTTGTTTTCCAAAGAAAAACAATTGGCATTCACCAAATATGGCACATGCCAAATTTAAAAAATGCATATTTTGCATTTCATGTGTGCCATATTTGGTGGATGCCAAATAGGTTGCACACCAAATGTGAATAAGTGAAAATTTTATAGTTTGGTCACAAGTTAGACCCAATCCTTGGAGAAGAATCTATACATGAAATATAGTATTTAAGTGAAATTTCAATATGTCATTTTCCTTTCATATACTTTAAGTTATATTTCATGTATATATTGGCAAGATGTTTGAGAGTGGTTTTAGATCTCTAGGAGTTATAATAAAGTTTATAAGTTTTAGAAAACCATATAAATTTTCAGACAGTCAAATTTTAGTAATCAACATGATCCTATTAGGATTCTTTCACTCTTTCTATCAGACTTTTTATCTCCCCCAAACTCTAGACCTATCTCTCTCTCTCTATTCTCTCACCTCTCTCTCACCTCTCCCTCCCCTTTGTACATCTCTACCACTTTCTCTCTCTTTACCTCACCTTCTTTCCTTACCTTAATTTGTATCCCTACCTCATTGTCTCTTCTTTTATCTCTCCTCTCTCCCACCCTTTATCTTCCCATCTCTAGGTCCCTCTCTCCCTCCCTCTTTGTAAATCACCACTTCTCCATCCCTATCTCAATACCCTCCTCTCTTTCCCACTTTATCTCTCTCACCTTTATCTCTCACCCCTCTCTCCTCAAGCTCTAGGTCTCTCACTTTCATGTCTCCTCTATTTAGTTCTTTCTCTCCCTCTATACATCTCTCTATTCCTCCTTACCCATATTTTTATCTCTATAAACTTATCACCCTCACTTCTCTTCCTCTCTCCTCTCTAGGATTCTCAATAAATCCTTACTTACCTCACCCTCCCTCCCTCCTTGGCCTACTGTTTCTTTGTCTTCTTTCTCTCCTTTTTCTCTCCCTTTCCTCACTTAGTCATCGTCTCTCCCTCCCATGTATATATTTTAGGGAATAGGGTGTAGGATATAGGGTATAGAGTTTAGGTTACAATATTTGATGGTATAGGTTATAGGATTGAGGGCATTTCCTATATTGATAATTACCTAATTTATCTTTCTCTCCCTCTCTCTCCCCTCTCTAGGTATCTCACTTTCATTCTTCTTCTCTCTCTCTCTATCTCCCCTTCCCTCCTTACCACCATATCTATCTACCTCTCCCACTCTCTCTTATTCTCTATACCTCTCTTCAATATAACTCATCTCTCTCTCTCTCTCTCTCTCTCTCTCTCTCTCTCTCTCTCTCTCTCTCTCTCTCTCTCTCTCTCACACACACACACACACACACACTTGAGCTTTCTCTTTATACAAGTGAGAGACTTGGAGCCTATGGAAAGAGAGTTGAGAGTCTTGGGCAGAGAGATAAAGGGGGATAGAGGTGGGTAATGATATAGAGAGTAGAGAGGGGGAGACATAGAAATGGGAAGAGAGAGAGAGAGAGAGAGAGAGATGGGGGTAAGGTGGGAAGGCAAGGTAGAGAAGTTGAGAGGGGGGAGGGACCTAGAGAGGTAAAGGAGAGAAAGAAGTTAATTACAAAGAGAGAAAGTTGTGTAATGAGATAAGGAGAGAGATGGATAGGGAGGTAAAGAAATAGAGAGTGGGGAGATATTTAGATGAGAGATATAGAGCCTAGGGAGAAAGGGGTGAGAGACCTAGGGGAAAGATATAGGGGGAGAGAGAGGTGGGTAGTGAGATGGGGAGAGAGAGATAGAGAGATAAAGATAGAGGGAAGGAGAGACCTAGATATGGGGAGAGATAAAATGTAGGAGGAGAGGTAGTGATCAAGGGAATAGAGAGAGAGGAGAGAGAAATGATAAGAGAGGGAGAGAGAAGAAGAGATAGGGATGGATGGATGGATGGATAGGGATGGGGGTAAGGAGGGAAGGTGAGGCACAAAAGGAGAGAAGATAGGAGATACCTAGATATATAGAGGTAGTGAGGGAGTGAAATTGATGTGTGCAAAGAGAGAGAGGAAACATATAGTAGAGAGTGAAGGGTAGGGAAGAGAGGTAAAGAGGTAGTGCTAAATCTTGGGGAAGAGAGGAGAGAGGTAGAAATGGGACAGAGGAATAATGATAGAGATATTAATAGGGTTATATTTTGGGGGAGATAAAGACAATGATGTAGATAGAGTGAGAGAATGCTGGTAAGAGCATTTAGATTACTAAAATTTGACTATCTAAAAATTTAAATTCTTCTAAAACCTAGAATCTACATTATAATTCCTAGAGATCTAAAACCACTCTCAAACATCCCAAAAAGAAAAATACATATTAAAATGTGACTTATACTTAAACATTATATTTCATCTATATATTCTTGTTGTGAGGGAGAGAATGAAAGAGAAAGATAACTTTCTAATGCACTTTTGAAAATGCTTTTCCATTTGGCTAGTGCCAAATATGGTGCTTGCCTTATTTGGTTTGGTGTGACCAAACCTTAGGGTCGACATGCCAAACCTATTAACGCATGTCAAATATGGTGAGTACCCTATTTGGTGTGCACCAAATAGCATCATTTGGCCAAAAAAAAATTGGAAAATTTTTGGTCCATCATCTTGGTGCACTTACCCAATTCCATGGTTGGAAATTTGACATTGTGTTGCAGGAGCATCCCCAATCTATGAGCAATCTTGCATTGAACAAAAATATTTCCTTTCTGTTTAGTTCTTGTTCAGTTCAGTGTGCATTTTTCTATGTTCCTACTAGTAGGTGTCGGTCATTCCTTGCTTTTCAATGAAAATCCTATTTTCCGTCTCCAGGCTGATTCATGTGCTTAATTCTATATTTTCAGTCCTTTTGGTTTCTTTTCTGGCTAGTTATCGCTCCTGATTTGACTGTTTCTGGGTTTTGGGATAGTTCTTGTGCTTATTGGTTGGTTTTCCTTCTTTTCCAGAGGAGTTTCTTGGCATGCAGATCTATTTGGGGTCTTGTATGACATTCTTTGGCATGTGGCCGACCTTCCTATTGATCCTCACTTATTGGTTGTTATTTTCTAGAGGAATCTCTTCCATTTTTAGGGCCAACCTAGTAACACATTTCATTTTCCTGCATTGGTAAATGTAATCTTTTGTGGCCGACCTAGATATAATTCAAAGGGTATATATTGGGTATGAAGTAATCATTTATAGTACAAATGAAGTAGAAATCAGAAGAAAGATTTAGATTTGTGATTAGTGATCTGGTTGACTGTGAGAGTTCTGGATGGATTGTATCTGGCTTGTAGCTTGCGCGTAACCGGTTGACTACCAGATGTTCTATGATGGTTGTATGATTATAACTGGTTGGTTGTCAGAGGTTCTAAGACAATAATACGATCTTTCTGTAATCTTACTATTTTTTCTTGTTGCTTTCGTTGTGTTACTCTTGCTACATAATTCAGACAGTTCTCTTTTGAGGGTTTACTAGTTATGGCTACATAAATTGGTAGCAAAGTTGGCTATGAACTGGTTGGTGGAAGATTTGTTTGTGAACCTTGAGGCATTCCTTTGGGTGGACAAATTGCCAATTGGAGGTAGGTTGTGTGTGTGTTCAATAGATCATCGAGTGAGAGGCAATTGAAACTGGTAGTCAGATCGCCGAGTTGAGGCAGTTCACCAAAGCAAAAGAGGAGATGTCACCTATAAGGATGAACCCCCAGAAGGTAGAGCAGATGATGGAGGATTTCAAGAATGAGGTGAGGAATGAGATCCAGAATGCATTGGCTAGTTTGCAAAGTAACCCAGAGTCTAAGGATGAGTATGAAGAAGTCGGTGAAGAGCTTGAAGCAGAAGAGGTTGAAGGACCGAAAGACGAAAGAGAGGAAAGATTCCTTAGAGAAGTGGTGCAAGCGAGTAAATTTCATAAAGTGGAAGTTTCAAACTTAGTCATAACGTTGAACCCGGAGGATCTGATTGATTGGATCGGAGAGTTGGAGGATTGCTTTGAGTATGAGGATGTCAAGGACCCATAGAAAGTTTGGTTGGCACAGACTAAGTTGAAAGGGCATGCTACCTTATGGTGGAAAGAATTTTAGAAAGACTGAGTGGAGAATGGTGAAATTAAGATCACTCGATGGAGACAGATGGTTGCAAGATTAAAGGCCAAGTTCAAGAAGTTGTAGAACCTTAAACAGAGAAACATGACTGTGAAAGAGTATACTAAGGAATTCTACAAGGTGATGATTAGATTTGGACATAGAGAGATGGATAGAGAGAAGGTAGCAAGGTACATAAATTGACTTTCATTTAACATTCACCTGATGAGATGAGTATGTTGAGGGTTTCCACAGTCGAAGAAGCTCACCAACATGCTTTGAAGGCCGAGGAGAAGATGAGAAGAAGACAACCAAATAACCGTAGAGGGAAAGAGAGATTCAATGGGTAGATGAGCACAGTGAAGCAAAATATTGAAGAGGAATCAAAACCTAAGTGGAGTAAAGAACCAAAATAGAAAATACAAAGGAAAGGCAGTGGTAGTACCAATAGAGAATTTCTTGGAAAATGTTTCAAGTGTGGGGAAACCGGACATAGATTTTATGAATGTAAGCAGGGAATGGCAAGAAGTTATCTGGCAAATGAGGAACTGGAAGGTGAATCTACTGGAACTGACTATGCACCAAAGCAAGAAGAATCCCTTATGTTCAGAAGAGTCATGAGGGAGCAGAGTAGTGAAGATATTGGATCTATTGAGAGAAAGAGTCTTTTCCGAACTATGTGCTAATTAGGTAGTAAGTGTTGCAAGGTTATTGTGGATAGTGGAGGTACTGATAATTTGGTATCTGAGGAGATGGTAGTGAAGCTTGGATTGAAAAGGATTGAGCACCCTTTTCTTTACAAGGTAAGTTGGTTACAAGATGATCAAAAGTTAGAAGTAAAGGAATTGTGTTTGGTGAATTTTAATATTGGTCCTTTTAGGGATGATTTCTTGTGTGATCTTGTATCTATGAGTGCTTGTCATGTCTTATTGTGAAGACCTTGGAAGTTTGATAGAGGAGTTATTTATGACTGTAGAAGAAACCTAATCACCATTGAGAAGGATGGGAAGAAATTCACATTGAATTCTTTAAAGGAGAAAGAGAGGGAGGTGAAGAACATGAATCTTGAAAAAAGTTGCAGTACTGAGAAACTAGTTGCAAAGGTTATACCGGAAGATGGCATGAGTCTACGGAAGGATCTAATAGATAATCCTGATGGACATATAAGACCAGATGACATAAAGCTTATGGTGGAAAACCTGATGAAGTCTTGTGGCAGAAACAAATCAGAGTTGCAGAAGAAAGAGAGAAGTAAGCAGAGACAATATGCAGATCTGAAGCAAAGGAAGAGAAACAAAGGGAATAAGGGGTTAGAGAATTTGGTTGAGGTCTTGGAAGAGCTAAAGAAGAGGTTTACAGATAAGGAAGATGTTTGGATAAGAAATGAGTATGGGGTCTTTATCTTGAATCCTTTTCGATGTTCATGAGTTACCTCTCATGGAACATCTCTTTCTACTTGGGGTGTTTGATGCAAGAGCATCCCCGGTCTATGAGCAATTTTGCATCGACCAAAAATGTTTCCTTTCAGTTTAGTTCTTGTTTAGTTTAGTGTGCAGTTTTATATGTTCCTACCGGTAGGTGTCAGTCATTGCTTGCTTTTCACTGCAGATCCTATTTTCGGTCTCCAGGATGGTTCATGTGCTTAATTCCAGATTTTCAGTCCTTTTGGATTCTTTTTCGGCTAGTTATCATTCCTAGTTTGACTATTTCTGGGTTCCGAGATAGTTCTTGTGCTTACCGGTTGGTTTTCCTTCTTTTCTAGATCGGTTTCTTGGCGTGCGGATCTATTTGGGGTCTTGTCTGATGTTCTTTGGCATGTGGCCGACCTTCCTGCTGATCCGCACTTCTCGGTTGTTATTTTCCAAAGGAATCTCTTCCATTTTTAGGGCTGACCTAGTTACAAGTTTCATTTTCCTGGATTGGTAAATGTAATCTTTTGTGGCCGACCTAGATATGTTCCGAAGGGTATATATTGGGTATTATGTAATCATTTGTAGTACAGAATAAGTAGAAATCAGAAGAAAGATTTAGATTCATGATTCGTGATCTAGTTGACTCCTAGAGTTCTAGATGGATTGTATCTGGCTTGTAGCCTGCATGTAACTGATTGACTACCAGATGTTCTATGATGGTTGTAAGATGATAATCAGTTGGTAGTCGGAGGTTCTAAGACAATAATACAATATGTTTCTGTAAACTTGCTATGTTTTCTTGTTTCTTTCATTGTGTTACTCTTGTTGCATAAGCTGATTAGTTATCTTTTGAAGGTTTATTGGTTATGGCTGCGTCACACTGATCTTGGGTAGTTCTCTTTCTATTGAGTGCATGATCATTTTCTTGATTAATTCATGATTGTTTTATATCATATTTGGAGTTTGTAATAAATTTATTGGTTACAAGTGCTCATGGACACATGGAGACATTGGTGATGCTAAACTATTCTCTTGTGATTAGAGATGTGTTGAAATGGTTGATAGTTAACATGAAGATCATGGATATTTTGAAGTACCTAGTATGGACTTGAGAGGAGATTGTTCTTAGAGTGAGTCATGATGACATGTATACCTTGATGAGAATTTTTTCGTTCCCCACTCTTGGTCTACTCAACAGTTTACTCTTTGAGAGGTATTGGCCATTGTTCCTTTCAGGTGCATTATGTTTATTCTTATCTTTCATGGATATGGATAGTTAGTTCTAGAGGATTGATTTGAGAGATGTTTGGCATTGGTTATCTCCTTGTGAATTTGTTGTTATTATGATATCATTATGAGGATGTTAAGAGATGATTTATTGGGTTGGTTTCCGTCATTGAGAATAAAGATTATGAGTTTTATAATCTTGGTTATGACAGGCTTACATCAATGTTGTAATTACATGACACATATGTTTGATTGGTCCAAGAGATTGAATGGGTTTTTGGTGTTGTTATGGCTTTCCATTTGGGGTGTTTTGGAGATGATCATACTTGAGACATTGTTGCTTCTTTGAGGTGTTGGTGGTGTAGCTAGGAATTCGGAAATCATCAAAGCAAGTAGCAAATTGGACTAGCTCAATCACGAAAACTAAAATGCCGTGACAAGAATCCTAAAAACACTCAATAGAGATAGGGAAATAAAACATTCAAATCAAATGCAAACCATCACAAACATGAATGTCTCCTCCATGATTCTCCATTGTCCTTCTTTCTCCTTCAAATAGCTTTGTTTTGTGGATCTCACCTTCAAGTGCATAAGTATAATGTGAAAGCAAGATTGACAAGACGAGACGATGGCATAAGGGTACTAGAAGCGTGATTGATTCGACCAGGGACTTTGATTGAAGAAATTCATCCAATTTATAGACAAATTGGAGAAAAGATCAGATTAGCATGAAAGTGATTCGAATGGAAATTCAAATCAAGAATAGCAAAATTATGACAAGTGTATGACAATTTATGACAATTTATGATAAATTGCTATGCAAGGATTTATGACAAGATTTTGAAATAGAAATAGACATTAGAAACAATTAGAAAATTAGGTTAGAAATGATGACTTGGAATTTAGGAAATTGATGAAAAATTAGGTAAATTAATTAATAATTTTTCATTCATTAATTAATTTACAAAAATAGGAGGAATTAATTAGCCAATTAAATAAACATTTAATTGTGACAAGAAGACTTAGGATAAATAAATAAATCATTTATCCCAAAGAGAAAAATGGAGAGAAAATGACAAACAAGGTTAAATGAATAAATCATGAAACCCTAGAAGATAAATTAGAAATGCAAGGACAACAATTAGGTCTTGATGTAAGATTGATTTGATGTCGATTCAATCATGATTTTGAATTGATAAATGCACCAATTAATGAGGAACAATGACAAATTGATCCAAATTGACATGATTGAGAAAGATGACGATTGATGACAAATCGATCGCAAGACGACAAGATTGAAAATAACAACGATCGATGACAAATCGATCGCAAGTCGATAAGATTGAAAATGACCACGATCAATGACAAATCGAACACAAGTCGACAAGATTGAAAATGACAACGATCAATGACAAATCGATCGCAAAAAAATAAGATTGACAACAATCGATGACAAATCGATTGCAAAACGACAAGATTGATAAGAGGACAAAACCCTTATTAGGATTGATGATGTCCAAAATGATGACAAATGAGCACGCACATTGATGCGACAGGATAAGATTGACCAAAATCATGACTGAAGATTGTTGTCGACAAGACCAAATTAGAGAGTGAGATAAATAAAGAATGTAGAAGAAGGACTCGATGCTCGCAAATGATAAAGACCAAGTGCGCAACATAGGAGAAATGTTAATGCAACGCAAAAACCCTAAAATAAGGCAATGTGCAAATGTTAAAGTATGACTCCGCAAGCGTTGACCATTTTTAGATGTCTACAGGTGGAATGATAGATTATGATTTACAGGTGTCTCTCTTCCTTCTATAGTTTCTTCCATGAGATTCATGTTCATATGGTTTGGGAGGATGGTTACATATTTATGGGAGAGTGTGCAGCATTTGAGTTGTATGTGTGGATCATTGTGATTATTCTTGGTATTTGATGTTTTGATTTAGTTATCACACCTTAATATGAGAATTTATTGGTAGACTTGATATGCTTCGAGATTCATTTCATATTTTGTATTACCCATGTAGTAGTAGTTCGTGGATATGTATGTACTTTATTGATAAGTTTTGATGCAAGAAACTTGATTGGGGTTTATGGGTTAATATGATGTTGGTGTGAGTATATTGATGTTATTTATACTTAGGAGGTATGAATGGTTGGATGTGTTGGCATGTGTTGTGCATGTCATCTCTGATCATGTAGGTTTTTTCCTTTATGATAGCATCTTGGAGCCTTTGTTATTGAACATTGGGTTTGATGAATGTGTTCTTGGATTGGTGCATCTTCACCTTGGCTTGTTCCTTTTCTTCCATAGGTGGCATGTTGGAGGATGAAAGGATTTATTTCTTGAGATGGTGGTCATTTATTTTATTGCAGGTATCTTGATGGACCACGAGAGCATGTTGGAGATTCATGTGGTTTTATGTATGGCTATGATGATGTATTTCATTAATTGACCCTTATGCAATGTATACAACAAGTGGGAGAATTTTGGGATAAGATGTTACAAGCCTTGCATAATATTTTTAATATTTTATTATTTTATTATGTGTGTGTTTCACCTAAGGTAACCTATATAAGCGTGACTTGTATAGAGATCTCTTTTAGGAATATTCTTAGGGCCACTTGATGAGTTGTATTGTTATATTGTAATATTATATTATAATTATTTAATATTGGGGAAAGATATTTAAAAAAGTGAAAACTTAGTGCCCAATGATAAATGAGGGGTCAATGGTATTGCGTTCACATGGTTTTACTTTACCACTTAGTTGCATTTGTGTGATCTTGTATCTATAAAAGCAAGCACATATTTAGTAGTTAAGGTTGGCCTGTGGTTTTGGGGTTATCATTGTATTGAATAATTTGGAGGAGTGCATATGTGAATCATGACATGGGATGTGTTGATTCATGCTTGGACACATAGAGAATGCATTGGAGGGCTTTACGATTCATAAGTATTCATTGTAACTCTCTCAGTATATTATATTACTTTATTATTGAATAATACATGGAGTATGGATGCTTTTGGAGGCTTGGGTTTTCCCTTGTGAGGATTTTCCTAAGGTATATCTTGCGCTATCTTGGGGATTTTCTATTTTATATTTTCATAATGGTGATTATATAAGCGTGTATGTGTTTTTTTCTTGAGATGGTGGTCATTTATTTTATTGCACATATCTTGATGGATCATGAGAGCATGTTGGATATTCATGTGGTTTTATGTATGGCTATGATGATCTATTTCATTAATTGACCCTTATGTAATGTATACAACAAGTGGGAGAATTTTGGGATAAGATGTTACAAGCCTTGCATAATATTTTTTATATTTTATTGTTTTATGTGTGTGTTTCACCTAAGGTAACCTAGATAAGCGTGCCTCATGTAGAGATTCTCTTTTAGGAATATTCTTCGGGCCACTTGATGAGTTGTTTTGTAATATTGTAATATTATATTATAATTATTTAATATTGGGGAAAGATATCTAATAAAGTGAAAACTTAGTGTCCAATACTAAATGAAGGGTCAATGGTATTGTATTCACATGGTTTTGTGGCATATGGTTTTACTTTACCACTTATTTGCATTTGTGTGATCTTTTATCTATAAAAGCAAGCACATATTTAGTAGTTAAGGTTGGCTGGTGGTTTTGGGGCTATCATTGTATTGAGTAATTTGGAGGAGTGCATATGTGAATCATGACATGGGATGTGTTGATTCATGCTTGGACACATAGAGAATGCATTAGAGGGTTTTATGATTCATAAGTATTCATTGTAACTCTGTCAGTACATTATATTACTTTATTGTTGAGTAATACATGCAGTATGGATGCTTTTGGAGGCTTGGGTTTTCCCTCGTGAGGATTTTCCTAAGGTAAATCTTGTGCTATCTTGGGGATTTTTTATTTTACATTTGCCTAATGGTGATTATATAAGCGTGTATGTGTTTTTTTCTCTTATAGGTTATGTAGGAAATAGATTAAATGTAATTGGGTATGTCGTATTATTTCCTAACACTACCCTTGGCTCCATAACCCTTTGTGTCTAGATTGGACCCCAAAACTTGGATGTATCTTTTACCATAATTCCTACCTCAAATTAATTTTATGTGAATTTGGGTCATTCTTGGCTTACTTCCATGAGAGTTGTTCCCTCAGTAATCCCTAAGTGTTTAAAATTTCTAGTTGAAGGTAATGTGTTTATTATTCACCATAGAGTACTTTAGCCCTTGACTCACTAGGGAGATGTTTCACTTGATTAGCTTTGGCCTTGTCCCACTGAGCCTCCTAAGCCTCATTAAGACTTCTTCTTTTTATCTTACCAAAAATTTAAATATTGTGAGGTTACCCAATTATCCACTTCTAAATCCCCATATCCTATTTTGACTACTACCACTAAGGATACTTCATCTTCTATAGCTATTTCAGTAGTTCCTCGTGTTTCATATGATGTGAATAAAGCACAAATCAAATATGGAATCATTAACCATCCCTAAAAATATAGTATTTGTGTTGTGGTTCCACCTTTTCCATCCTATGTAAGATCATGCAGAAAATGCCCAACACAACTTGGATCTCTTTCTCACTCTTCAAAGATTATTTTTCTTCCTCTTGCTTCATCAAATTTTAAAGGAAAACAACCTATGTGAAAGGACCCTCCTCTCTTATTATTTCCCAAACTTTAGTGAATATTTTAGATCCTCATTATATTCCACCAACAAATGAAGAAAATGAGTCAAAACTAGGGAACGCCTCAATTTCTCCTTCACAAGCTCCCTACCATACTAGACAAAATCATAATGAAAAAGAATGCATGGTCTGATGTCATGTGGTAGCTCATCAGATTGCTAATGTTTGTAAACCATCCCTTGATAATCCTTCTCCCATGTAGTTGGATATTAGATCTCATCCATCCTAGCCTTCCCCAACTCCTAAGCCTTACCATTCCCAACACATCCAAACTCTTAAGTTATTTTTGTCTTCCCCTTCATCAAGTTTGAAGTTCCCTTTTGATTATATGGTTAATAATGCTCATGATAGAATTGATAGCGCAATTAAACAAACTCTTGTGATGTATACTAATGATGAGTATGATTCTATAAATGATAAATTTTAAAATAATATACAATTATCTATAATCTTTGTGAAATTCATGAATTTGGCTTTTTGGGTCATGCATAATGAGATTGCTTTGGTGGTTACTTTTTCACGTATGGAACTAGTTACTTGTTCTGGTACTACACTTTCTATATATCTCCTTAAGTATATTTCCTATCATCTCTTTATGATAGAATTAGATGTGGGAGATTTTTTATAGACTGGTTTGTAAGTATGATAACTTTTTTGTGTTTTATGTTTGCTTGTGCATAATGTTCTTCCCCATGATGTGTTGCTTGGTATGTATTTTTTATTTTTAGTTATCTTTGGATAGCCCTTGATCTTCTCAATTGGAACTTGGATATGAAGGGAACACATCTATTATGGCATTCATCTATATGCAACCTCATTCAAGTCATTTTGTTGTAAATATAGTTTTGTGTTGTTTTTTGGGGATGATGCAAAGCATTGAGACATTTAACTCTCTTCCATGTTGACCCCCCAAAAAAATGTTTTCTATGTTCTCTTCATCCAAGTCATACTCCTAGTTCCATTGTATTTGGTGGATGATGTCAATTGAAAATGATCATATTTAGCACATGTTCATATCACCCCAAGATATTTGGATCCCTTATGTGGTCTTGTATGATTTTGTTTGATTGTATGTTTTATTGCCTCAATTTTAGCTATGTTGGGGGAAACTCGATGTGGCAAAATGCTAGTATTTACATGCATCCATCTTTCTCCCTTAAATATAATTTATCTTGATTGACATTAGCATTTAGTTTAAGGTGGAGGAAGACATTCACTGTTCATTTCACTTTGCGCACACCCCACAAAGCTAGTGCTACTCTTGCATCACTTGTTGATCATCATTTGTAGCACTGTATCAAAATTTCCCAACAAAAAGCACATTTTTCTTGGCCCATGATATTTTAGATTTTTTACATGACACTCACTTAGTAAACAAGAAGTCTTACTACTTTCCATTTAAATTTACATTTTCTACTGATAACTTAATGATGAGCAAATAGTACCAAACCGGTACTGAGAGGGGGGGCGTGAATAAGTACAGACAAAAATTTAGTCCAAAACTAGTTTGAAAACAGACACTTCAAACAACTGGCAGATAGTGACCCCGGTTTGAAACACAGTGCAACCGATAAAGCTAAGAATGTCTGAGACAAGCATTAACCGGTTACTCACTTAGCTTTTCACTCAACTCGAGACTACACTACCATTTCACCCTTATGCATAAACAGGTAATCTATCATCAGATCATAATAATAGCTAGTTCAACATGTTTTATTGACAAGCATAAAACACAGAACCATCATATGCTTGACAGACAATAGAAAAGCATCACAAGATAAAAGCATCACACATGACACACATATTTTTCACATGGAAACCCAACTGGGAAAAACCACGGTGGGGATGAATACCCACAAGCTGTTTTTGAACTCTTTAGAAGTCCGCTCTATTAGAAGCCTTGTCCAGTTAGAGACATTACAAAAGGTTCTACTAGGAACCGATCCAATTAGAGATCACACAGTTAAGGGATGGCTAGAATACCCGGTTAAGGGTTAAGCCCTGTTAAAGGTTACCTTGTTAGAGGATTTCAAGAGCTCAATAGCTAAAGGATTCTGAACTCAATAGCTTTGAGTTACCCTATTAAAGGATTTTCAGCAAGTCAGTTAAGGCTACCCTGTTAAGGGATTTTCCAACTGTTGAGGTGGTTAGAGATCAACAGGTATTACAATGATCTGGTAATAGCACTCAATGCCAATGTAGATCCACTTAAGCTCCTCTTCACCTTCTACACTTACACTCTACAGGTATCACTTCTCTCCTTTTGGTCTTGCAAGAATCGCGTATCCCTTCTCTTGGATACACACACACAACTTTTGCCAACAACCTCAGAAAGAGACACAACATCGACCTTATAGGAAAACAGATAGGTTGGTAGCATAAACCCTAAACCCTAAACCTGTTAGGTTAAGGAATTCAAATGGTTCAATCATGACCATTGAGCACACTGCATTAAATGCAACAGATCTTGATCCAAACTCAAGACATTCTCCATCGTCCATTTCCACCGATTTTATGGCGGTTGATAACCCATCACATGTTATCACTGTTTTATAGACTTCACACATTCTCGAGGTAGATAGGAACAATCTCCCTCATGCAAGATCCTTTACGCACACAGGCTTGCATGGCAACACGATCTATCCTTCTTTACAATGCTAACTCATCACACAATATCATCAGTTGAGCCACACAGGCTTGAAGCACATTAACTAGAAACCCTAAAGTTGAGACTACCAATCAGTAGTCATACAATACTTTCATATGCCAATTCCCATAACTATATGTCGGTTCATCATGAACAAGCACACCGCTTCACTTTGGCACAAATACTGGTTCACAGTGTTATACCGGTTCTCACATATGACAGTTCACACCTCTTCATCATATTGATATCAATGACAACATACAATGTCATTATATCCTCATACCGATTCACATAATGCCAACATCTACTTGTTGAGTTCGCCTAGCATATCACACCTCACTAGTCCATGTGATTTCTTCACTTGTCCATAAGCCACCTAGCATAACATAGCTTTCTATAGTTTGTCTTAGGTACGTTGTCATACATATGGCACATAGTCAAGGTTTGTAAATCTTGCTAGTCCATGATGTCATACCTTGCATGCTTGTGGATAGTCAAGATTCAAAAATAGTTTGAGAAGCCATACTTTTTGTGCCTTTATTGTTTAGACTATGTGTATGCTTCATGTATGCTTTGTGTATGTGGAATTTTTTGTTTCTAATTATGTTTATGTTTCAGCTTTTACTTATATTCACGTATTTCTATGTGTCTTCTATGTGTATGATCCCTTTCTATCTAGGCACTATGAATTGATAGGACCTTAATTATGGGGATTCTAAACCTCTTAGCTTGGATTCATCATGTCTCCTTGATGCTTGGATATAGATACATTGGCTTCTTCACATTTTACCATGTGTATGGGAGTAATTTCATACCCTGGATAAAACAGGGGCTAAATGTAGCATCATAAATTGTGTACCCTTGACTTATTCACACTAGGTTTAGCACCTGTCTCAATGGTTGTGACTGGGCATGTTTAATTACACCTAACTAGTACAAAAATTGTATTATGGATCACCTAAGGTTGTTCCTCGATATTTTTGCAACCTATTCAAGCTAGACTAGAGTATTCATCACTATAAGAAAGTTAAGTAGCGGAAACAACTTCCTACACTAACCTTGAGAGGAGGGTAATGCAAAACTTTTTCAGATCGTTACAACAGTTATAGAAAATAGAAATAGATATAATAGCATTCATACCACAACACAGTGATTTACGTGGGGAAAACCCTTTCGGGAGAAAAACCCCACACTCCAAAAGCAACTCAATATTTTATTCAGCAATCAAAAACAGATTACAACATACTTGCAGAGCAAGCTCTTCACAGGAGTACCACTAATCAGAGATTCAGAGGCAACTCAATAGCCATAAGACTCTTACACACAACCTCTATCTCACACACCTCATAAATAGGAGATACAATACAAGAAACCGTCAAACGGTATTACAAAACCATGGGCTAAAACCACCCAATAAGGTGTAGCCGACCTTATCTCCCTTCTAGATGCCCTATGACATGTTAAAGCACACATCAACATGTGTCGCTCCCTTTTACAGCTCATTTATGTATCCGATACAAATTATTTTTCCTATTTCAGGAGTACAAACTTCCGGAGGCCATAACTTGAGAACCGGGTGTCCGATTGACGAACCGTTTGAAGTGTCGGAAAGCTCGCGAAGTGCTCTATCACCTCGTAACCCGTTGCACCGATTACGGCCACTTTTCAGGGCATTTCGGAGCCTCTAAAGCCCCCAAAATTAAGTTTAAACATTTTATCGCACCCCTCCAAGACGAAAACTTTAATATCTTCAAAACTAGCTGACCTTGCGATGCAACTTTACCGGAATGCTTATCTAGCCAACCAGAAGCTTCAGGGAGAGTTTCGCACCATTTCATGCTCAAATGAAAACTTACTATAAATAGTAACCTCGCATAAATGCAAGGTTGAGACACCATTTTTCCCAACAATCACCTGTGTCCTCCCAATTTGGCCTCAATTTTAAATATTTAGAAGCCAACATTATACCCTTTATAGTTGTATCTCTTTGTCAGCCACTCAAAAAGTAGTAAGAAAAACTATGCAAGTTGCATACAAAGTTCCAATGTGGGGAAGACTTCCTTATCTTTCTTTGCAATTGTAGTTTAAGGCATGTTTTGAGGCTATTGGTGATTCATTGGGCAAAATTTTGGGAGTGGATGATGGGTCATTAGGTTTTCATCACACAACCTTTGCTCGTATCCTAGTTGAAATGGATTTGTAAAAGGGCTTTTGTATGGATTTATTACTGAAATATAGAGAAAGAAATTGGATTCAACTAGTGGATTATGAGGGCATATCCTTTAGGTGTTGTCAATACTTCCAGTTGGGTCACATAGCTACAAGTTGTGAACAGAAAAAATAAAAAAAGAAGGGCACATGGTAGAGAGATTTTTTAGATTCCCATTATGTGGTGGAAAAAGATAGTCAAAATGACCCCCCTCATGCCTCAAAGGAGATGAGTGTTGCTTGTGACACATCCCAGAGTGAAGTAACTCCTTTCAAACTTAATGAAGGTTTCAGGAGTTTGGATAATGCCAATGTCGATACTTGCTCTAGAGATGGCAAATCTGGGAAGGACCTAATAATCAAGGATCGAAAGTTGTTACTTGTCCAAAGACAGGGGGTTGTGTTGGTGTGGAGAATAATGTAAATCAAGATTGTGCAAGAAGTTTGAAGTCTAGGAGGCTTCCTATTGATGAATTCAAGACAGAGTTGTAGGAAACTAGGGTCCAAGAGGAAGGGTGGGCAGAGGTGAAGTGAAAGAGAGACGAGAAGTTTAAGGAAGAGGCTCCTCTCAATATGGTTCTCTTGTCTCATGATAAGGGTGGAGCCAACACTGGTATGTAATGTTTGACCTGTTAATGGGTCTTGCACTTTGGTGCATGGTTTTTTTGGGGAGAGGGCTTGCTTGTTGTATCCCTACTTAGTTCGGGCCAGGCTTAAATCCTAATATTTAAATAGAAATAAGAAACAATTACCGATAAAAAAAAAAGTGTGCTCCAAGTTGATGGATCTAACTATTACATCATACAAAAGGAACTCTTAACAAATGATTCTAGCACATTTCATAGTGATGATTAATTTCATTAGATTTTATGCATTATGGTGTAAGTGGATATCATGTAGACCTTAAGGCTTATGGCATTTGATATTTCTATACAAATCTCTCTATTTGTTGTAGCTACCTTCTTCTCTATATACTTAACTCTTGTCATATGTCACTACTTGTAATTTTGAAACTTCTTTCTTCTTTTCAATAAAAAAAAGTGAAAAAAAAAAGATAGTCATTATCTACTTGTATTTAATTTAATTTTTTTTCTTGTCGATGGATATGAACCATCTAAGATTTTAAAATTGTATTTGGGATTTCTTTTTTATGAATAAAGTATACACTACATTTTATTCATTAAAAAAATGATATTATTAAAAAAGAGAGATAAAAAGACACATTCCCAAAGTTTGTGTGAGACCAAGTCTAAAAAGTAATAATGAAAACAATATTTAATTGGATTTCATCGTACTTGAAGCCCTCAATTAACCATAGAGAAAACTGTAGAACAAACAAGATGAATCAAACCATTATAAAATGCTAGCTGAAATCATGATCCCAAACTTAGACATGGTAAGAAGATGTTGTGGCTATATCAGTCTGTGGACCCTTCCCTGTGTTCGCTCCAAGAGAAGTGGGTGGTTTTAGATCCTTAACCATTCCACTCTTTGAAGCTTCATCACTTTGAAATACAAACACAAGAACAATTAGAAAGTTGACTCTTGTAAACAAAGTTCCTATATATTATTGTTAACATAAATTTGATGTAGTTTCTTGTTTATGGATGTTAACCATGTAAAGTTTTAAAATAATATTCAAGATTTTCAATGCATAAGGTGTGAAATATTTTTATTAATTAAAAGGAATGAGACACTATTCACAAAAGAAAGTGGATGGTAGAAATATGCATCATCAAATTCTATGTAAGATCAACTTAAACCAAAAAAAAATGAAAGCAATCTCTAATTAAATTTTAGTGTACATTAAACCCTCAATTAATTGATAGATTTGGATTAAAAGTTTATAACTATGAAGGATCGACTATTCTCATCTGAATAAATGACAAATTGTATTCAATAAAATTGTAAAGCAAACAAGATGAATCAAACCATTGTAAACTGCTATCTTATTTTACTATGCATTAATTATTATTATTATTGCCGTTTCCAGTTATCTCTAACTGAAATCATGATCACAAACTTATACATGGTGAGAAGATGGTATGGCTATATCAGTCTGTGGACCCTTCCCTTTATTAGCACCCGGAGAAGTGGGTGGTTTTCGATCCTTTGCAACTGATGTTATGTCTATATCAGTCTTTGGATCCTTCCCTTTATTAGCACCCGGAGAAGTGGGTGGTTTTAGATCCTTTGTAGCTGATGTTATGACTATATCAGTCTGTGGACCCTTCCTTTTATTAGCACCCGGAGAAGTGGGTGGTTTTGGATCCTTTGCAGCTGATGTTATGGCTATATCAATCTGTGGATCCTTCCTTTTATTCACACCTGAAGAAGTGGGTGGTTTTGGATCCTTTGCAGCTGATGTTATGGCTATATCAGTCTGTGGATCCTTCCCTTTATTAGCACCCGGAGAAATGGGTGGTTTTGGATCCTTTGTAGCTGATGTTATGGCTATATCAGTCTGTGGATCCTTCCCTTTATTCACACCCGGAGAAGTGGGTGGTTTTGGATCCTTTGCAGCTGATGTTGTGGCTATATCAGTCTGTGGATCCTTCCCTTTATTAGCACCCGGAGAAATGGGTGGTTTTGTATCCTTTGTAGCTGATGTTATGGCTATATCAGTCTGTGGATCCTTCCCTTTATTCACACCCAGAGAGGTGGGTGGTTTTGGATCCTTCACAGCTGGATCACTCTGAAATACAAACAGAAGAACAATTAAAAGTTGACTGATGTAAACAAAAATTAGACTGTTAGAAAAACATACTTTTGACAGACTGATATATGGAACTCCCATATAAAATACTTTGTGGCAGTGAACCAGTAAATTTAGATTCAATATCTATTATTTCACTTGTTTGTCAAACAAGTATATATCTATGTTATCAGAAACGAGAAACGAGAAAAATAACAAACGATTACATATAAGAAATAGATTTTGTATCACAAATCAATTTAGACATATAACTTTGAATTTATTAATTCCAACTTTATTAGTATGCATAAAAACTAATACTTACTGCAATGGGCGATTGAATTGCTTGTCCAGTCACGGCCTGTCGTCCATTGTCACCCAAATCTTCTGTGAAAAATTTAAACAAGCGAGCTCAGAAAATAGAGGAATATACAACAGAATTGATATAGCACAGAAAGAAATATATTTTCTATCAAAAACCTTCCAACTGTTGATTGGTGTTGTGCAATGTTCTTCTCAAACCAAAAAAATCAAGAAAAACATTTGCAATTCCTCCCAAACAGGAAAAGAAACCTCTACACCCACCATTTTCTCGACTCATTGTTGTCTAATGTTCTTCTCGTACCAAATTGATCGTTCATTGGTGTTTATGCATAATTTATAGCTGTCTTAAAAAAAATATCATATTCAAACTTAAGAATATGAAGAACTGGTCAGAAGAGAAAAATAAAATAAAATAAAATCTAATTGGAGAAGAAGCCTGCTGGTAGAATTTATTAAGGTGGTCGAAGACCGGGTAAAAGAAGGCAGCCCAATCATATAACAGTTTTCAGAGTAGTTTATACAATGGATTCTACTAACAGATTGTACAAGTAGATAATAAGAATATTTAAAAATAGGAATACAAATAAATTATAGACCTATATGTAATCAAATGTCATATTTTGATTAAACTATCTCAAATAAAAGATTCAATCCATTAAAAAAAAATTAAACTCGGACCCATCTCATCATACCAAGAATTAATTATATTTAATTGGGAACCAACATAAAAAAAAATATTAGGAAGTTGGTACTCATATAATATATTGGCATCCACGTCCTAGATTGGGAATGATATGGACCTGTCTTAATGCCCCTAGTTTGTGGGGGTTTTACATTGTGAAATAAGTAATATAACATCAAACTTCACAAATAGTGAATTGGGCCTACTTCTCTACCTACTATTTTGGCTCATACATTGATTTATAGGGAAGTAGAAAAGAAATAAAATAATTAAATTAGTTGATAATGGTGTAGTATGTGTTGGTTTAATTATTATGGTTAAATTGTTTTGTTATTATTGTTATCAAGATTC